>NW_009595620.1:11076-14146 GCF_000690535.1 Cariama cristata
CCCCCAAAACCCTTGTCATTTGAGCTATTTAATCCATCCTGGCTCACTTTTAGCTGACAGCAGTGAGCGGCTCAGGTGGTGGGGCTGAGCAGGCAGGAGATGGCAGAGGAGTCTGCATGGGAGTGGGTGGCTTGGGGATGGGGAGAGGGGACTTTGGCCGCCTTTCCCAGTGCCCCAGACCGAGGGGTCACCCTGTGCCCAGTGGCAAGGTCCTGCCAGCCCCCTCGCCGGGCACAGCTCAGCTGTGAAATGCGTCGCAGATGGTGCCGGAGCCGAGAGCAAGCAGGGTCAGAAAGCAATTAGCCCAGGTCCTGCAGGGCAGCCCCGCCGTCCTGACCTGAGCTGCAGCACAAAAAGTCTTTAAACCCCTGATTGCCAGGACCAGGCAGGGAAGGCTCACTCTCTATTTGCCTGTTTCTTATTCCCTTTTGCTAAGCCTCCACTGCTGGCTCCTGCAGAAGAGGATGCTGAGCAAGGCTTTGCTCCAACCTGTTATCACGGATGCACGTTTAATTTGCCTCTTAATACAGCGTTACATACCTAGCAATGGACTAGCCAAGCCTGACGCTATTTTTTATCACTGTGTGTTGATCCAACAGGGGAAATCGATATGTTCCTCCGAATGCCAAAAGCAAGCTGATACCTCAGACTAAGAGAAACAGAAATAAAGATACGTGTTTCCAAGGGAGCGCGGTGGGGTTTCCCTCTGCAGCAATCTGTGCTGGGATGTGCGGCCCCCGTAGGTAGGAGGTAGATGCAGGTGGTACCCAGAAACCAAAGGCATCGCGGGGATACCCTCGTTGGAGCTAGGCATCCTGCTGTGACATGAGGGTGTCACCGCCGGATGGGTCGGGGACCCACAGCGCGTCCCCCTGTGCCCCCTTCACTGCTGGGGCTCTTCCCCCCGCTGCTGTTGTCTGCCCTCTTCCCCCCCGCAGCAGCAGGCAGAGCTGGCTCCTGCCTTCTGCTCTCCAAGCAACAGCAGCTACCGGGAAATGCTTCAGCCTGAGCCGTAGCTGAACAGGACTCGGGGTCCTGGCATTTGGGGCCATCCAGATGGACAAGCTGTGCCCAGTGCCGCGGTCACTTCTGCAGGGCAGCTGGAGCAAAATTGAGCCAAGGTGGGGCTCCAGGCTGGGGGACTGGTGGGTGTCCCCGTGCGGACCCCTCCAAAAGGGCTTTCCTCTAAACCTCGTCCCCTGAGTGTGTTTCTCTCCCTGCTTCTCGCTGCAGGTTCATGAATCACCGTGTCCCGTCCAACTGCAGGTACCAGCCGACCGAGTACGAGCACGCGGCGAACTGTGCCACCCACGCAGTGAGTCCCTGTCCCTGTCCCAGGGTGAGGGAAGACGGTGCTCAGCTCTCTGGGGATCCCCTGAGGAACCTCAAGGAACACCTAAAAATGTCTGTGTTCGGCCCTGAAGCAGCTGCTGAGGGTCTTGGGGCTGTGATGAGGCAGATGTGCCCCTGGGGAGCGGGGATGCTCTCCCTCCTTCTGCCCTGGGAAACTGGTGTGCATCTCTCTTGCTGTCACCCACCATGGCTCCGTGTCCCCAGAGGAGCCGACTGTGGGCTTAGTGGAGCAGGAATATTTTGCAAAGCTCCCTGAAAATGGAGTGTTTTTCACAGCCCCACCCCATGGGGCTGCCAACGTGGCAGTGGGAGTGAGTGCTCCCCACATCACGGTTTCCCTCTGGAGCTGGCGACTCCCATGCTGAGTCCTGGGAGAGGACTCAGAGGTAGCCATCCTCCTTGTGCCTTCCTCCTCCTCCTCCCTACCTCCACCTGGAGAAGCTATTTTGGAGCTGCACCATGCAGGGATAGACCCTGCCTGGCCCGAGCGGGTGGCCAGCCTGCTCCTTAAGGGTGGTAACTTTGACCAGAAGCAAAAGAAACCTCTAAAAGGAAAAGCAGAGACTGTGTTGTAGCTGCTTAATGGGAATGGAGAGAGTCAACCACAGGTTTTCTTCTTCCTTCCAGTTCTGGATCCTGCCCAGCATCCTCGGCAGCTCCATCCTCTATATCCTCTCTGATGACCAGTGGGAAACTATCTCAGCCTGGATCTATGGCTTTGGCTTGTCCAGCCTCTTCATCGTCTCCACCATCTTCCACACCATCTCCTGGAAGAAGAGGCATCTCAGGTACCAGCCCTGATTGCTCGGGGCTCCTGAAGGGGGAGAGGGTCCGGAGAGGGTCCGGAGGTTCCTGGTGCTGCAGGCTGTGACCCATCTGTCTGTCCATCCCGTAGGACTGTGGAGCATTGCTTGCACATGTTCGACAGGATGGTGATCTACTTCTTCATTGCAGCTTCGTATGCTCCCTGGTGAGTTGCTGGTGGATGGGGGCCATTGCTTGGCCCCACAGGAGGGGAGAAAATCAGCCTGGCTCTAACAGACAGGGTTTCCCTCTCTCGCTTTGGCTCTACTTGAGGCTGTACCCTACCCCTTTCCACAAAACCTTCCTATCCTATAGATTTCAACCCCTGGAAATTGAAGTTACATGTTGGGAAGACCCTTTGGTGGGACAGCCATGGGGGTGAGGGCAGCGTTTCCCCGGCACCTCGCTGCCCACAGCCCAGACTGGGCTGCTGCCCTAGACTCGCCTCACCGCAGACCTGGCTTTTGCAGGCTGAACCTGAGGGAGTTGGGTCCCTGGGCTTCTCACATGCGCTGGATCATCTGGATCATGGCGTCCATCGGGACCGTCTACGTTTTCTTCTTCCATGAGCGGTGAGTGCCTTTAGGTGCTGGTGGGTATCGCAGAGCCCAGCTCGGCTCTGCCAGCCCCTCTTAGTGTCTCCATGGCAGTCAAGCTGCAGGGAGGGGAGAGCAAGAAGGCTGGAGACAGACAGACAGACAGACCCGCAGAGAGATAACTAGATAGGGACAGGGTCCCTGGGCTGCCTCCTGGTCAGCGGGCAGTGGAGAGATTCCTTGGACCACGTCCTTCTCCATCTGCACCATGGTTTTAGGAGCTTTGGTGGCAGGGATGTGGGAGCAGGGATGTGGGAGCAGGGATGTGGGAGCAGGGATGTGGGAGCAGAGATGTGGGAGCAGGGATGTGGGAGCAG
>NW_009595620.1:14220-15546 GCF_000690535.1 Cariama cristata
ATAGATGTGGGAGCATGGGCGTGAGAGATGTGGGAGCAGGGACGTGGGAGCAGGGATGTGGGAGCAGGGATGTGTTGCCATGAGTTGCTTTTTCCACCTGGTGGCACCAAATAGAAAGCAAAAGCCCCCAGATGTCTCCTCGAAGCCCCAAGCGCCTGGTCCTGAGCTGGCAGCTCCTAAGCCAGGGTGGGGGTCCATCACCCCCAGAGCAGGGTCCCAGCCCCACCGTGGTGGTGTGGCTCAAATACGAGGACATGGGACCTGCCGTGATGGCACCTCCACCCCTTTCCCGATAGCACGGCCGTGGACATTACAAGTGTAAAACTCGAGGCTCCCTCTGCACCTGCCTCCAAGCAGCTTCTCTGTCGGTCGCAGGTACAAGCTGGTGGAGCTGGTGTGCTACGTTATCATGGGCTTCTTCCCTGCCTTGGTCATCCTCTCCATGGTAAGCTATTACTGGGAAGCACATGGGCTCAGTGCGAGGGACAAATCCCAGTGGGGCCGGTTTGTCTCCGGTGGGTTGGTGCAGTCCAGGCTGTGTGATGGACAAAGCCATCCCCAAGCGCGATGTGGCCCGGCTTGGCTTTGCAAGTGCTTTGGGTGCCCAGCAGATGCCAACCGCATCTCCAGCAGAGCTCCTGCCCGGGCTCCGTTGAGTTGAAATCCTCCCAGCAATGCTGGGCTGCTGGGTCCCTGACGCCTTGCCGGAGGGGAGGGTGTAGCAGAAGGCAGAGTGAGGGTCCTGCCTGTACCCTGCAGCTGGGGCCACGCTTCTGGTCTTGATGGAGCGGCAGGGAAAGGACAGGCATGCCACGGCTCCCGCTGAGCCCTGCCTCCCTGCTTGCTCCCAGCCCAACAGGGATGGCCTCTTGGAGCTGGTGGCCGGTGGACTCTTCTACTGCCTGGGCATGGTCTTCTTCAAAAGCGATGGCCGCATCCCCTTCGCCCATGCCATCTGGCACCTCTTTGTGGCCATCGGAGCTGGCATCCACTACTACGCCATTTGGAGGTATCTCTACCGGCCTGGCACGATGGAGGCTAAAACGTCCCGGTAGACGCCTTAAAGACATCGTTTGCGCCAACGGGCACATCAGGACATGGAGGGGAGCGGGGAGACAGCCTGTGCCGTGGGCTTGCCCCAAACCACCCGCTTGCCCCGTGGGCAGCAGCTGCTGATACCCTTCCCGCACAGACTGGAGAGCCTGGAGGTTGATTTTAAACAGATTTTTCTTTTTTAACCTCAGGAACTGTTTCTTTTTTTAGGTAAAGGTTTTGTAACGTGGTGACCGACCGACAGGCTGTGGGTGACAGGGGAGCGACCACTCG
>NW_009595620.1:15838-17959 GCF_000690535.1 Cariama cristata
CCAGGATGCCTGGGCTTGCGGCTGCCCCAGCCGGGGAGGGGGGCATGTTGGCACCCCCGCACCACTTGGGCTCAGATCCTAAACGGTCCTAAGTCATGTCAGCATTGACCACCCCCTTCCAAGGTCTTGACGGGAAGGTCCAGAGTCAACAAAGCCTTACATGAGATTGAAACTTGAATCTCTTCCAGAGTGCCCCAGAGTCCCCGAGCACTGGAAAACCCTTTCTCTAAGCCAGTATTAAGTGCACTACTTGGTACATCCCCCCCTAGACAGGTCCTGGGAGCCCCCCCAGGTATTTTCTCCCTGGGGTGCTTTGTTTTCCTCTCTGGTCTCGGGTGCCGGTGGCAGCCCTGGAGCATGGCCCCGCTCCCAGGCTCTGCCTCACGTGTGCCTTCGGCAGGGAGCACAGCGGGGATCCGGCTCCCAGCACCCACCTGGTTGGGGTCAGCCCATCCGCATCAGGGGATTTTCTTTCTCGTCGAGGGAGGGAAGCAAACCTCCTTGGATTGGGATCGTGGGGCTGCCTGCTTTCTCTGATCCCATTTTGATGTTAAGCCTATTGCTCATCATCAGATTTCATTCCATTTTGGGGAGGATTTCCGACATTCCCAGGACTGCCACAGGGAAGAGACGCATCTGCACGATGCTTGGAGGTGAGCTGTGATGGCGAGGTCCTAGTGATGCTCAGTTTTCAAATACCTAACCGTGGCTACACAGTGCTCTCCGAGGCAGGATAACGAGGCATGGAGCACCCATCCAGCCATCAGGAGCAGCCCTGATGGCACTGGAATGGGAAAACCACATCTGGTCCTGCTTCCCAAACGCACCAGCACAGCTGCTGGAGCTGGGAGGGTCCGGTGCATGCCAGGCTCTGGTGCGTGCCGGGGTCCGTGCCGGGAGCCAGCCGGCAAAGCAGCACTGCTCTCGGTCCTGCCTGCATCTTACCCAGGAGCTCCTGAAGGCATCGATTTCCCATCATCTCTTTTTGACTTCTTGATTAATCGCAACTGCAGCAGTCTCGGCACGATGTGGCAAGCGAAGGAGATTTATGGCCACTGTCCTGCATCTCCTGTTTCTCTGGCAGTGTGCTGAGGAGCCGAGCTCCTGGCTCTACCCCACCTCCTGCAGAGCTTAGGGTCCCCCCAGCCTGCCACGTCCTGGGACCAGCTCTCCAGGGCCGTGCCATTTTGCGGTAAATTACCAAAGAGAAAGCATCCGGATACTCATCCCCTCCTGATGTGGTGGCTGTGGTCACCAGGTCGGCAAAAAAATCTGGTGGGTTTTCAATTCCATAGACAGGAGGTTCTTATAAGGGACTCTGGGTGCTGTGCCTGGCACCCCAGCCTGGCATGGGGCTGTTGGGAGTCTCTGCCCAGGGCACCCCAAAGCAGCCTTTGGGCTGGGACACCTCTCGGGGTGATAGGTGGTCTTAGGGACAGGGGCTGAGTGACCCTATGTGAGCGCGGTCTCTGCTGCTGCCTCTCCCAAGGCCCCAGGACGCAGCCCGTGCTCCGTCAGCTGCCACAGATGGAGGGGTGGAGAAGGATGAGCCGTGTGTAAGCAGCAGCTGCTGGAGCATGTCTGGGGTTGGAATAGCGGGATATGGGGTCCCAGAGTGGGAGCTGCCATTTTCGCTGTCTGGTAAGTCATTACCCTTCTCCGTGCCTCAGTTTCCCCATCTGTAAAATGGGGGTGAAGACACCGACCTACCTCACAGGGCTCACGTGAGGACCCTGTGAAGCACTTGGAAGACGGCCAGTGCTTTACAAACACGCACTTCAGTTTTCACTGAATCTGGGGGACCAGATCCCAGAGCCACCACGGGGCACAGTGCCAACTGTGGCTCAGCATGCCCAGGTCTCCCCTGCCTCCATCGCTAAATCCTACGGGAGAACCAGTCTAGGGACAGACCATGCACACAGCAGTCCCCGCTGCCGGGCAGATGTCCCCCCGGCAGGGGCTGAGGATGCCCAGGGACCACCATCGCTTTTTGTCCGCAGGCTTCATCCCAAGGGATTTATCTTGGAAGCCGTTTCACCATTGGGGGCTTTCAGCCCTAAATCCTTCCTGGGGGCTCCCGAGGCACAGGGAGGTGCCAGAAGGACCTTTCTGAGGCCAATT
>NW_009595620.1:18013-18406 GCF_000690535.1 Cariama cristata
TGGCCGGGCTCTGTCGGGGACATCACCACCCTGCCTTGAGCCCAGATCTGCCGAGTGGGCTTCTCTGTAACTGAGACGTCCCCCCTCTTCTCTTGCTTCCTAAATCCTTCCCTTGCAAAGCAGAGTGGGGGGCACAGAGGTGGTTATTGGATTGTCCTCCTATTTTATACTAATTTTAAATGACTCGTAACGTTCAGGATGTCTGTGGAGAAGGGTTCAAAGGATCTTGTTAGCATCTCATGTTTTTTACCACCCATTCTTGTTCAATCAGTATTTTATATTTAACACAGTATTGGGTCAAATAAAAACACATGTAAGGAAGATAACGCTAGCAAATATTGTTTTCCTGTGGAGTAGGATTGAAATAAAAACTCAAGATACCTCACTCTTGCC
>NW_009595620.1:18506-19648 GCF_000690535.1 Cariama cristata
GGGAGCCCCTCAACCGGCTGCAGAGAGGCCCCGCTCACAGCAATGAAGTGCTGAGCACTGACTCACCTCGGTGCATGGATGGCATTACCATCTGCTGGCTCGGCTTGCCGGGGGCTGGGGGCCAGCACAACTTTGCCCTTCACACCAGCTGCATGGGGAAATCTGGGAGGTCGGGGACAGGTTGAGCTCCAAGCTGCACAGTTTCCTTAAAAAATAAAAAATAAAAAATTGGGGAGTTTGCTGATGGGGGCTGTGGGCTCAGTGGTGCCGGCTGAAGGGCTTGCCAGCACCTCACCGAAGTGGTGTCGGTGTAAAGCCCTGCACACCCGCTCTGGCCCTGTCATTTCCCCTGCTACGATGGCCAAGTCCGCGGTTGACCTGTGTCGAGCCCCGGGGGCTGCCGCTGCAGGGGAAGGAAGGATACCAGGTCTGGGGAGGAGGAAAACCTCTGGCAGACCGGGCAGAGTGTAAGCACTGCTGGCTGTGGACCCCGGAGGGGAAATCCAGCATCACCTACGGGTTCCCAACCACCTCTCCCATGGGCACTGGCTCCTCTTGGAGAGGGAGAATTTGCCCCCATCCAAGGAGCCTGCCTGGTGATGCTGCCTGCCCTCGGCTCTGCACATCAAAACCTCTCGCTCGCACCCCTCCGTGATAATTGCACGGGGGCTGGATCCCTCCCAGGCTGCGACGCTCAGCAGCTTTCCCAGAGAGCCGGGGAGGGTTCCCTGCTTCCAGAGGCAGCTGAACTCACCCCGAAACCTGACCCACAACTTCCACCTCGCCCATAATTTCTTTGCTGCTGGTGATGGGGCTGGACTGGGAGGCCTCCTGGCTTTGCTTTGCTTTACTTTGGTGCTGTCATTCCCAGGGGGTGTCTGGGTGGCAGAGCCACCTTCCCACCCAAAGCGTAACCCCTTCACCGTCGGGAAGAGCAACACGCCTTTAACCAAAGGGAGACTTTTTAACGGGGGGAGGCAGAGCAATAGCGACCACCTCATCTCAAACAACTCCCTGGGGCAGTCGCAATCCATCCCTTCCCGGTTTCACCCACCAGCCTGGGCGCAGTCCCGGCAGGCTCCAGGTGGGCTTTTGGAGCTGGTTTGGTACAACCTGTTCAGCCAAAGCCAGCAGCCGCCGGC
>NW_009595621.1:0-255 GCF_000690535.1 Cariama cristata
ACAATAGGGGGGTGATGGGCACCCTGAGGGACAGTGAACAGCCCAGGGGTGGTGGGGACCCTAGGCACAGTGGGGACCCCAAGGGACGATGGGGACCCCAAGGGATGATGGGAGCACATGGGGACTACAGGGCGGCCTGGGGGTAGGGACAGGGACACTTGGACACAGGGATCCTGGAGGCTGCCAGGTGCTGGGGACCCCGGGCTGGGACACCCCAAAACCCCCCTGGGCTGGGGGACACGGGGGCTGGTGGCC
>NW_009595621.1:340-753 GCF_000690535.1 Cariama cristata
TGTCCCATCCCTCATGGTGACCCCACACCCCAATGACCCCATCCCCAGTGACCCTCTCCCACTGGTGACCACAGCCCTCCTGGTGACCCCATATCCCTGGTGACCCCATATCCCTGGTGACCCCATCCCCTGGTAACCCCATCCCCTGGTAACCCCATCCCACGGTGACCCATCCCCTGGTGACCCCATGTCCTTGGTGACCCCATTCCATGGTGACCATGTCCCTGATGACCCCATGCCGCACTGATCCCCGCTACCCCTCCAGAGGGTGACGGGAGCGATGTCCTCTCCCTGGACGTGGCCACCGATGGCCATGGGGGCCTCATCCAGCCCAGGAAGGTGCCAAACCCGATGCGGGAATCCCGGAGTCACCGGGAGCTGCACCGGGAGCTGCTCTTCAGCCACAGCAGGTG
>NW_009595621.1:831-2025 GCF_000690535.1 Cariama cristata
TGGGCTCCTGCCCCGTCAGGGGGCCGAGCGCCCACGGGTGCTGGAGAGCCGGCGGCTGCGGCAGCTGAGGGAGGAGCTGCGGGGACCCCCCTCCGACCTGGAACAGCAGCTGAGGAAACATCACCAGCGGCTTGAGGAGGTCTGTGCCGTCCCCTCGTCCCCCACCCATCCGTCCCAGCCCTCCTGCCATCACCTCACCCTTCTCCCTCCGTCCTCCATCCCTTCCTCCGTCCTTCCATCCATCTGTGCAGTCATCCACCTGTGCCACCACCCAACCCTCCCTCCATGCATCCGTCCATCCATCTCTCCGTCCGTCCGTCCATCCATGCATCTACCCATCATCCGTGTGTCCATCCATCTAGCCCTATGTCCTTCCATCCATCCATCCATCATCCATGTGTCCATCTGTCTATCTATATGTCCTTCTAGCTATCCATCCATCCATCCATCCATCCCTCCATCCATCTGTCTATCTAGATGTCCATCCATCCATCCATCCATCCATCCATCCATCCATCCATCCATCCATCTATCTACAGGTCTTTCCATCTGTCCATCCATCCATCCACCTACCTATACGTCCTTCCATCCACCATCCATCCTCCCGACTATCCATCCATTGACCCATCATCCATCCATCCATCCATCTACCCATCATCCATGTGTCCATCCACCCATCTATACGTCCTTCCATCCATCCATCCATTGACCCATCACCCATCCATCCATCCATCCATTGACCCATCATCCATGTACCCATCCATCTATCCATACGTCCTTCCATCCATCCATCCATCCATGCATCCATCCACCATCCATCCTCTCATCCATCCATCTACTGACCCATCATCCATGTGTCCATCCATCTATCCATATGTCCTTCCTTCCATCCATCCGTCCACCCACCCCCACTTCAGCCCCGTCCATCCCTCATTGCCCCACAGATTTGGGGGGCGGCTGAAGGAGGCCACACCATGGGGACAGCTGGGTGAGGCCAGGCCATGGGGACAGTTGGGTGACGGCCGGGCGGTGGGGCTGGTTGGGCCAAGGGACGACCAGGGGGTGGCCGAGGAGGTCCGTGTTGGAGGGGCTGGGTCAAGGGCCGGGTCAAGGGCAGCCAGGTCATGGGGACGGCGGATGGGACACCCAGATCAGGGGATGGTCAGGACACCGGGACGGCCGAGGGGACCCAAG
>NW_009595622.1:0-278 GCF_000690535.1 Cariama cristata
CCAGGCTCAGGCCCACGAGCCGGCGCACAGGACCATGCCCCAGGCTCCTGGGTGATGGAGGAAACCCTTGGGAGGGGGGGCACAGGAGGTCCCCGGGGGCACCCAGCCGTGGCCTCGTCCCCTCCGCTTCCCTGGCACACAAACAACGGGCAGAGCCCAGACGCAGGGTTTGGTTTTCTTTACATTTTTTTTATTCCAAAAATCCACCCCCAAGAAACAAAATATTTCCCTCCAAGGCTGGTACCTGCCCTCCCCCCTGCCAGCTCCCCCCTCCCTGG
>NW_009595623.1:0-9280 GCF_000690535.1 Cariama cristata
GGGATGGAATACTGCATTGGTCAGTCTTTTGTCACCTGTCCCCTCTGTAGTTTCCTGCGAGTGCAACCCTTTTCCTCCTCCTCCACATGGACCACAAGGGAGCCTGCAGGAACAAGCACACACATGGGCCTTTCCAAATAACAATCCTGCTTCTACCCCAGCAACAGCTACAGACATCAAGCATTATCAACTCTAAAAGCAGGCACTGCCTGAAAAACCTGTAGTCACCTTCAGAAAGTGCAGTTACTTAGGAAAACTTAACCAAAGAGAAATCTACTGAAAGGAGAGATGGTCCTGTTTTAGCCAAACCAGGACATCCTGTCACTGTTTTTTTCTCATTTAATTTCAAGTAATTAAAATAAAGCAACAAGCCTCAGGAAAAAAAAAACACTATTCAAAAATTGTACCTACCCTGGAGGACTCTTTTGTTCTTATTCTGTCCCTAGGAAACTGGAAGAAGGCCGCAAAGTTATCCAGGAGAGCATTGCCAATAGATCCAGAGTCCATCGATGTGGTCATGGGAGCTGGGAGGAGAAGACAAGGGAGTGTATCTTGGCAGGCAGTGCAGGCACAGTCTTTGATGTCTGGCAGAAGAAACAGAATTCGCTGAACGATGACTAAGTCAGGCTGAAATGTAAAGGTTACAATACGGTGACTCTTAGCACACAGAGGGCATGTTTCCTTTGCAGTCAAAGGTGTGATTAAGCAGCAATAATAACCATTGTACTATTTCTGAGGGTTCCACCTAAAGGATGTTACAGGAAAACTCATTCATTTTTGCTTCCTCTGCCAGAAAATTTTCAGGATTCTGGGCATCAAAAGGGATGGGAAGTCATCTCTGGCAAGAGTGAAAGCATGCTGGCACATCGCAGGCTTGCATGAGGCTCTGTGAACTTCCTTAGGTAACAAGTCAGTGGTGAAGCCACTGTTACCTAGTTTTCACTCCTGTGGTACCTGACGAACCTGTAAGATGGAGCTAACTCCAAAAAGCCTACTGATGCAATCACTTATCTCCACTGGCAAGCATAACTTTATCTTCCTAAGGAAAGAGATGGTCATGTTCTCAGTTGATATAAATTGACATAAATACATATTATTACAGAAATTTATATCAACCATGACGTTGCTCCACAGTTCCCATGTGTTTGATTGTACAATTTTACTTTTTTATGATGCAGGTTGCAAATGAATCCGTGGCTCCTTCAAATTAGTCCATAAGAACGGTTATTTGAGATGCATTTGTGCAGTGGTACTTAGGTGTGATCCTGGAAGCTGAGGCAAAGTTGAGCACTGGCTTTGGTGAAAGTTCTTGCCAGAATGGAGGTTAAAGCAACTGTCTTTTTATGTTGATTTTAAACCAACATTTTGAAATGTTAAAGTCTTTGAATCCCAGGCACAATAATAAATATCTGGTTTCAATAACTTTAAAGAGATTATTTCCATGGAAGCTAATAAAATCCTACATAGTTTACAAAACAAAACCCAGGTGAGTTGGAGGCAGGAAAATTCATTCTGGTTACATTTCCAAGAGATTAAGTTTAGCAGAATTAAAATTACTACACCGGAATCATTCAAATGGAATTTTTTGGCTTTTCAACAAAGTTGCCTTATCTTTATTTAACTTCACTGTTTTATCAGCTGTGTCCTGTTTTCTGCTTCGTTGACAACTCTGTTCACACCTAATCAGATAACATTAAATTCTGGATTGGAGGTTCATCCAACAAAAGCTTACATGTGGGGAATTCTGGGTGCTTTGCATCATTAAGATTTTTTCAGGGATCATATGGCATTTTATAGTTAGAAGAGATTTTACAATTTTACTCTTCATTTTAAAAAATGTCCCTCAGCATTGTCAGCTATGCACAGCATCTGCAAAACTGTTTTCTGAAATAGTGAAATTCAGGCCGCTAAATTTATTATGTGTTCCACCAAAAAGATGCATGTCTAAAATGAGTAGAAGAGGTTTCAAAAGGTCACATTTAGAAATCAAAGATTTGATAGACAGCACAAAAGTGGAATCTAGTCTAATCTTGCACTTTTAAAGACTTGTAAACTGGAAATAAATCTTTCCAGATACTTGTCCCATAAAATGCATCCACATGGAATGCCACTAAATTGCACACACTTGAATAATTTCTTTAATTAGTCACATGGGAAGAAGTTTATTTCTAAAAATTACTGCTTTCTTTTCCAACTATGCAAAGGAAGCCACAAATGTTTACCTGTGGAAATTAGAAATCTACTTTTTCACCGAGGATATTCTTTAAATTTCACTGCAGCTTTCACTACTGTAAACTTCTAGAACTGCTTGATTCTCTCATGCACCTTGCAGCATTTCCAAGCCCAGTGTAGCCAGTAGCGCAGGACAGTGAAATATGGTTACAAAGTCCGTGTTCCATATCCTGCACACATAGTTTCAGGAAATTCGGAGCAAGTGAAATACATAATGGATTGATCTAAAACCTAATGAAATAAATGGAAAAAAATTCATTAACTAGGGAGCTCCTATGTAGATGCTAGGATCTCACTCTGTTTTCCCTGAGGCAGCCCTGATCAGAATTTCACTCTCCTGCTCTCTTCCACTCTCGTATCTCATTGCCAGTAGTCTGCAAAGAAGATTGTTCTCCATTAACTTTGACTGTCTTAGCAAAACACATCTACCACATTTCTTCTAGATATATAGAGAGAAGGAGACTCTATTCTAAAAGAGATGCCTGAGATTATTGTGAAAAAAATGTTTCTGGATGTATGTCGCTCTTTTGGTAAGTTCTTTAGACTAGACACTGAACTTTCCAAAAGCTATTTAGATAAGAGGAGTTCACCCAGGTCAGACTATTCCCTATAGGAAGGAAAATTATTTTAGCTGTTTAGAGGAGAGAAAAAAAATAGAATCAAAACATAACAAAACTTGGATGGAAAAGGAAGAAAACTTGGCCATCCTCTTGGCAAAGGGGAATCTACCGCAATAAGACACCCTTGCATCTCTCAAGGAGGTTCCTTAACGGCAGGTTCAAATCAGCGTGCTGTCAGGTGAGCTGTGCTGATGAGTTCTGGATGGAGAACCCCAGCAGTAGTTGCCTGCCTCCTCTTAAATGACAGTTGTGGGTTTCCTTAAGTAAATATTTTTGAAATAGGACTCATACTGTACATTTGGAAATTATTTTCCTTCCCTTACACTACCTCTAAGAGCCCATGGATTGAGGTTTGATATAATAAAACATAAACCTGGTTGCTACATAATTAACTCAAAATTTAATGAGCAATAAAAGTACAATTATGCTCATGTAATGCATTAAGCTTGTACTCCTGTTTAATCCATTTAAAAGTGCTCTCTAGGTGTTCACTTGGCAAATAACAAAATAAGGCAAGTCAGAAATTATGCTTATTAAATGTAAATGTGTATCTTTAGCAACTGATATCTAACGTCATAGGTCAAACTTGCCAAACTTAATTAAATGAATAAATGTGATTATGCACTTAATACCTCCTTAATTACAAGGCTAAATTATCTTTTACATACTGCACTGTCAGCTCGACAGTTGCCTGTTACCTCACCAAAACAGCAGCAGTGAGCACTGAGCTCTCGACTATGCTGGGCTCCTGGTGTAGTCGGAGTTCTCTGCACTGTGACACACAGCCTTGTGTCACAAACTTAAACTTCACATCCAATTGCTACTTTCTTAACAAGCTACCAGTCTTACTACAGTAGTATGCAAATTTTTTGTTGAAATTTGGTGATATAATGAAGGAGAAAAGAAATACTAGTTTCATTTCAATACAGTAGACTATGCCATGAGGTCTATCAGTTTTTGGAATTATTTGTCATTTGTATTGTATTTTCACCTGGTGGAGGACTACAGGAATTTTTACTGATGGATAATGAGCAGTTCTGTCCAGCTGCATCTAACAGTATCTCTGAGTGGTGTTACAAGTGTCTTTCAGTAGGAAGACATATTTCAGCTCTAGATCCTTCTCTTTAGGGCCACATGGACCTACATGTCCTTTGATAGTCTCAAGCTGGAGCTGCTTCACAGTAGGACTATAGGACAGGCAAGCTCTCTCTCCAAAGTGCCGGAGATGTTACAGACAGTAAGGCTCCAGGCAAATCTCATCCAGGGCCAAGGTGTGGGCTGGCATGACAGACCGTGCTCTAGAGACCATGACTCATCATGTGAGACCCTACAGAAATGCACAGGGATGAACAGACATGAAAGAGTTTCTCCTCCTTTTCTGAAAGGGGAAATGAAATATTGCAAGATTACATCTTTTGCCACAGTCACATCAGAAACCAACGCAGACCCAAAACCCAAACTCAATTAATGTAAATCTTAGTTCACTACTTTACCTCTAAACCAAAGTAATACCAAAAGAAACATTTCACTTGTTATAAGGATATCAGCTAGCCTAAAAGAAGACTTCACCTTAGATAAGTGTTCCATTTACAGTTTTCAATGTTTCACTTTTGTCTTTATGACATCCCAATCAAAAGCTACAAATAATCCGTAATGTTCACAGGATTTTTATAAAATGCATTTCCAGATTGCTAGAACTGATTCCCCCCATCCCACCCCTCCTGCCCCAATAAAGCACACTCAATGGGAATTTCCCAGTGGTATTCACTTTGGAAGTAAATAGATCAGAGTCCTTTATTTTATTTGTTATTGTGCTTCTCCATTTCAGCTATATTGGTTTCTTTTATCCAAATCAGCTGTTCAAGTCTAAATGAAATGTTTCAACCTTCTCTAAACAATCTCAGTGAAGCACTTTGATGTTTCCAAATTGAAGTTTTTAAGACATGTTATTTTTTGTGAAAAATTTTGTGAAAAATTTTGCAGTTTTCATTCCTTGATTTAGGGCAAAAGAAATGTCAAAATATTGCAGTTTCTTCTGTAAAAGCAATTCTAAATTTTGACTAACCCTATAAATTAAACTAGCCCTCAACTCCATTTTGAATGCACAATAAGTAAATGGCACTGAGAATCTGAAGTGCACTTTTAAGGAAAACTCTGCAACATTTTGCTCTTGTCATCATTGTGACTCATGGTATAATAAGGACAGGAAATGGTATAATAAGGACATGATGTAATAAGGACCCAGAAAAATTGTTGTATTTTCTCTTTAAAAAAAAACAACATATTTCTTCACTATATTTTACAAGTGCTTGAGAACCACCAAAAGCCCTTCATGCCCATTTTTTAATATGACTACTGAAAATGATATGTTGTCATTTTCTCTATTTTTCCAGGAGTCTTTAGAAATTCCCTTCCTACTAAGCAGGCTGTTTTATTTTACATTAAAGGCAAAAGAATCAAAACACAAAGCAGGGAAGGTTGCCCATTTGTTGAACGACAATGCACCAGAGATTTGCAGAAGAGTTAACAGAGGCCAAAAGGATTAGCAACAAATGCAAGGTCCTTTCAGGATATTCTTTTTTAAATGCTTTATTCATTAAAGAAAAAGGAAAGTTTCCAAAGTGTCTTGTGAGTGATATTATACAGCAGCATTTAGGGATTTTTTTAGAACCAGAAATTCATACAGTGTGCTTTCATACAGCTAAATGTTGCATTTGAATTTTAAAAGATTTCTTGTTAAAGAAGAAACCTTGAAAAACTGCCACAAAATATCATAAAACCTACCAATTCTGATCAGAATTTACACTGGGCATTTTATATTGCTTTAACAGTATATAAGGGACCTACCAGCAGAGGTAAATTACATTTGCGCTTGTTTCAAGCGTTAAAAATGTGAATGCTCTGTCCGGATTTTTAGAAATTTTGAAGTCAGGTTGAGTGTTGATACTAGTGGCATTATATTCAAAACATGCTGCAGTGTCAGTGTGTTAGGTCGATGCATCTTCACTGTTATTTAGCTACTGCACCATTGAAACGAGAAAGATTTAGACAGTTTGTAATTCTGGACAGAATTTGGCTCCCAGAAGGAGAAGAGTAGTCAATTGAAACTAAATCCTGACCATTTAAATGATGTTCATCTCTGAAAACTCTGCTTAAGATGGTGAGAGCTTTGGCTTGGGGATCCCCTTACATCTGAAGGAAAATACATGGTGCTTAGCTTCTCTGCTACGTTTCCTCAGATATTAAATCCTCCACATATTTAAATCACTTTTCTATTATTCTCTGTAGTGCTTCAGCTGAGGTCCTTGTCATACATATTTGTTCTACCTTTGGGTGTTGGCATGTGCTCTGCAAGCAAATATACATATACTCTGACAGAAACACTACCATTTCACTTACGCCTCAGCCGAATTCAGTGAGATTTCACTAGGAGGAAAAACTGGCCAAAGATCACAATCAGGCACAGCCTTTTGGGTCTCCTCCCGAACCCAGTGCTATGGACGAGGATGCCCAGCAGGGAAGGCTGAGGATAGCATCTTGGGTGGTGCTGAGACCCTTTCCCAAACTGCCTTCAGAGCACTAGTCGAACCGCAAGGAAATACAGTCATTGCTCCCCATCCCCATAGCCCTTGCAATCATTGCCCAGCCACTTCTCCACTTTAGCTTTCTCAGCCAAGGAGTGTTTGTTTTAGAGATCTTGGCCATATAAAGGTTTTAAAAGTGGTTTGGAGTGGAGAGGATTCATAGGCTCTGATAAATCTGTCCCAGCGTATACCCTTTGATATCCCTCACCCCAAGAACTTAAGGTCCCTCTGCTCCCCCTTGGGTGTCTCAAAAGCCTTGGAGTTATTTCTGTCACACAGAAATATGCTCTCCTAAACCAGTGTATGAAAAAGAAATAAAATTTCATGTTGACAAGCATAGCATTTACAAAGTGACCTGACTTGTCAATTATAAAGAGGCTGTAGAGATATCTCTGTCCTATTCCTTCTCCGATTTATGCATTATGCTTTCTCCCTGTTTAAAGTTGCAGAAGGGTCTTTGTGAGCCCCAGAAAGTGGCTTGTGCTGCATTAGTTTTCCATAGCAGGGCCACAAGATTTCACGATCCATCAAATACTTTTAAGAGATTTATGCAATATAGCTAAGAAAAGTGGACTTAAGGGGGCTTAAATTTATTTTGCAGAAATCCATTTATCTATTGAATTATTATTATTAAGACTTCCACAAACTGAAGCAAAGCTGATGTTTTCTAGTGTGCTAGCTATGGTTATTAGTTGTGATCTGGGAGCAGAAGAATGTTCAGGAGACAACTGTGGTCTCAGGATGCATGAGTTCAATTCTAACCTTATATGCAAGTGAGGCAACTTAGTGCCTCAGTTTACCATTCAAAAAATGAAAATTTTACATCTCTTCCCAAAACGAGATTCGGAAGATAATTTCACTGATATTATGAAATGCTCATGTATTAGTTTAATGAAAATTCTAGAATATAAACATATCCCTAAGCTATGGTCAAAACTAAACAAAAAAAAATATAATTAGGAAAAAATTACCCTACTTGGTTATGATCGGTGACTACTTTTTTTACAGATAACCCATTTATTCAAGACAGAGGAATTCTCTATGAAACAGAAATATATTAGGTGAAATTTTAATCAAGCTGTCAGCCTTCATTCTAATTCTCAGGCAGTCTACATGGAGGAGAGAAAGGGAGAGGAAACATTAAAACTGATTCTCATAAAGAGATGGAGAGACAGAGAGCAACAAGCTGTGCTGATATATTAATTATCTATTTATAATATGTAATCTTTTCAACTTCTGTCATGTTAAAACCAACAAAGAATTTAGCTGAAGACAGCCATAAAATGAACTGATTACAGCTTGCATACAGCAGCGATGAAAGAGCAAATACACACAGCTATGCAAATGTGAAATATAACATGACAGAAAGCACAGCCACGGTGATAACAGCAGGTAATTGCTGGGCTCTGTAGCTCTCCCGCCAAACTGACTCTGTGATATTTCCTTTGTTCTGTTACTGGCACATTTTTTGGCACATCGAAGGGAGGGGGAGCAAGCAAGCTGAGGCTGAACTTCTTGTGAAAGTTGCTGCGTATGTGCAGAGTGCCAGAGCAATGGGAGGGCAGGGTTACGCACAGCTGAGCCTTCAAGGTACCACTATGTCCAGCAACTGGGAGGAATCATGTCCAATAACGGTACGCAGCCAAAGGTTAAAGGCTGACATTTGCCCTTTTAATTCCACCACAAACTCTCCATGAAGGCAACATTTTGAAGGCCTGATCCAGCCCACTGGATTTAATGGCAAGATCCCTTATCCCCATGAAATGGCTCAAGGTCAGGACCGAGTCTGAAAGCTCACTGAGTAGCAAATAAGACAGAGCATTTAATGCATATATTTGCATGCATAGGAACTTAATGGTGCTTCTCATGGAACCAGAAACAAGTTTGAGCTGTGAAGTGAAAAGTCAGATTTTGTGGAGTCGGCATGTTTTATCTGGGAGCTGTACTGTTAATCATAGTCATGTCATGATGAGCACAGCATGAAGCACATCTCTAGCTGAATTCCTTCTCTTCTGCTGATACATAACCAAATTAAAAGTGGTCATTGCAGTGGAGTAAGACACTTAACAGTTTTCTAGTTCTGATGCCTGCTATTTTGGGATGGATTTTGGTAAGCATTTGGGTGGTCTGATACCACAAGAAAGTCAATCGCTAACTTAGCCCTGTTTAATTAAAATCTTTTACTGTGACAGTAACCTCTTCGTGTAGAGCTAGACCCAGCACAAATTATCAGTGATTTGCCACTTTGATAAATAAACATTAAATGTGTATTAGGGCCTCTTAGAATCATAGAATCGTTTAGGTTGTAAAAGACCTTTAAGATCATCAAGTGCAACCGTTAACCCAGCACTATCAAGTCCACCACTAAACCATGTCCCTAAGCACTATGTCTATACAACTTTTAAATACCTGCAGGGATGATGACTCAACCACTTCCCCCAGCAGCCTGTTCCAATGCTTGACAACCCTTTCAGTGAATAAATTTTTCCTAATTTCTAATCTAAACCTCCTCTGGCACAACTTGAGGCCATTTCCTGTTGTCGTATCACTTGTTACTTGGGAGAAGAGACCAACCCCCATCTCAATACAACCTCCTTTCAGGTAGTTGTAGGTCTCCCCTCAGCCTCCTTTTCTCCAGGCTAAACAATCCCAGTTCCCTCAGCTGCTCCTCATAAGACTTGTGCTCCAGGCCCTTCACCACCTTCGTTGCCCTTCTCTGGACATGCTCCAGCACCTCAAGGCCTTGTAGTGAGGGGCCCAAAACTGAAAATGGTATTTGAGGTGCAGCCTCACCAGTGCCAAGTAAAGGGAGACAATTACTTCCCTAGTCCTGCTGGCCACACT
>NW_009595624.1:0-220 GCF_000690535.1 Cariama cristata
TGATACTGTGGCCTGGTGGTACCGAACTGTACCCTGCTCTGCATCACCCCCCTGTGTTTCTGTGCTGGGACCCCTGGTTGCTCCCTCCCCTGTGTCACTGACTTGTTCATGGCATTACCCATACTCTGGCAGCCTGGGCACCTGCAAGGCCAGGGTTGGGTTTGGATTTTTTTTTTGTTGTTGAGTTTTTTTTTTTTAACTTCAGGAAAGATTGTTTGGG
>NW_009595625.1:0-1095 GCF_000690535.1 Cariama cristata
TGGTAAAAGATGGATGCTTGAAAACTGAAAGCCTGATCAGTAGAGCATATCTGATGCAAGGATGTTGCCTAATGTGAAAACAGATAATGTATTGATCATATTAAAATGTCTTTACAGTAAACTATCAAAATGTGATATTAACACCACCTTTTGCTCTCTTGTTAACTGGACAATATTAGTCATTTGGGTTAAAATTAAACATGAAAATGGTATTGACTTTGGTTGGCCTACTTTTGGTATACCATGAATAACCAATATGAATCTTTCAGTGCAAGGTATCAGCACCTTTCACAGCAGGCCAGTGAAGGGGAGTGTTTTTTGTGTTAATATTCAGTAATTGGGGGTTGAGCTTAAACTTGAGAACTTGTATCTTGAAGGTGCAAATGTCTGTCTAGCCTGGATTGTAAGAAATGTCTATCTAGCCTTGTACCCTACTAACAAAAAGAGGATAGCTACAGAGTAGAAGATCAGAACAAGTATCTATTTATACTTCCCCCTCCCCCCCCCGCTTTTTTTTTTTTTGTCATTTAAAACCTCTGGTTTAGGAAATTCCTGAAGAGAAGATTGCTGTATCTTTGCATCAAGTAGTTCTAATATTTTTGTTTCCATGAATGTACTTGAATCTTGAAGGAGTTGGAGATGGAGAGGGGTGTATCCACAGTTAGTTAAGACAAGCTTGGTTTTAATTCCCAGAAGTTTATTTTTAACCATAAGAGGAAATTTTCTTGATTTTTTTTTCATCTTGCTGAATTCTCAAATTTAATGTGGAGTGTACTTCAACAGGGAGCTTCCTGATTTAATTATGTGTTGTATAAAGAAAGTGAATTTGATCTCATGGAGTATCTTCATATTATTAGAATAAGAAGGGAGTTGGAAAGTTCCTGACATGCTTTTTTCCTCTGTGTATACAATTTTCCATACCTTTTTCTTGGAAAAGCCATTTTGACTACTTTGGTCTCACTTCATAAAGTCTTTCTTCCTCTCTTTTTTATTCTCTGCTTAATCTCCTCTTGTCAAGGCATTTTAAGAAGCTAAATAGTTGAGTTGTAGGTAATAATATATTCTCAAAAAAAAAAAAAAAAAAGCTAGCTTAAA
>NW_009595626.1:0-223 GCF_000690535.1 Cariama cristata
TAATAATAAAAAAATTTTAAATTTCAGGGTCGGAGCATTGGTCTCAATGTTTTTGCAAGAACTCCGGCTCTCCAAGGCTGCAGGGCTTGGAAAGGTCACCCGTTCGCTGGAAAGCAGCGTTTGGTATCTGTTATTAAAAGCGATCGCAGGATCCAACAGCGTCACGAAAATAATCTCGCCTTTGTAGATAAAAAAGCTGGAAACAAAACACAGAACAGACTGG
>NW_009595626.1:317-2644 GCF_000690535.1 Cariama cristata
CCTGCAAACGCAATGCTTTCCCTTCGCGCGCTCCCAGCAGGTTTATTTTTCAGGTGTACAAGTACGCTGCCGCGTTGCTCACGACATCCCTTGGCGAGCGAGCTGGGGGTTAGGGGGGCAGCCCGCTCCCCAAGCCCTGCACGGGCACATCGGACGATGACGAACCCCTCGGGCCGCTGCTGCTGGCCCCCAAACCCCGCCGTCGGTCCCGTGGGGTTTGCGCCAGCTTTGGGCTTGCACCCGGCGTGGGCACTGCCTCGGGTTTCGCTGTAATTGCCCGAGCTCGTGGAGACCTCACGGTCAGACCTGTCTGGCACAGGCTGACATGCCTCCTTTGTCCAAATTTAATTCTTATTTTTTGCAGGGCGGTGAAGGAGCAGAGCAGAGTGCTCCCATCTCGCCCGGATCCACCGCGGGGCCGAGGCTGCGGTCGGGGCTGCACCGTCCTATTTCCACGCCCTGGAGCTATTCTGGAAGGAAACCTCAGGACCAAAAATAAGTAAAGAAAACAAAAGCAGAAGAATACTTGGAGCATGGTGGGGAGAGGCCGAGGTGCTGCTGGAGCCAGGGAAAGGGCCAGCGGCCTGGGCATCCCCAAAATGTGCGTGGGGGGCAGGGGAGGCAGAGCTCGCCCCGGTTCCCACCTCTCCCCAGTGCCGTCGGGGACAGGAGCGTGCGTGCTGTGGCCACAAACCGGGGAGCAAGGAGAGGGTAAGAGCAAGGGAACCCTCTCTCACCCCCCTCGCCTCTCACAGCACAGACCCAAACGCAAACCGACGTCAGCCGGGCACGCGGTTTGTTCTTTTTTTCTCCAAGCGGTTGTTTTTAGAATAAAAGCGGGAGGGAAGAACACCTAAAATGCACCACGTATCAACCTCAGTTATCGGTACGCAACCTGGTCCTCTGCAACTAAACATTTCACATGCTTTTCCTTTTTCTCCCACGCAGGAACCCAGATGAAGGAAATCAATTCTATTTACACGCCCGGCACAAACGCGGGCCACGAATAGCTCTGTAACGCGAGCACTTGGATACAGCCCGAATTCTGGGGAACAGAAACCCAACAAATGTCACAGCGTTATCACAGATCCCGGCACTCGCCACCACCCAGGACCTCACGTGTTTGAGCAGTATCTGTATACCACGTTTCCTCTGGTTTGTTTTTTTTTTTTGCTTGTTTTATTTTTTTTTCAGGAGGAAGAACCTGCACACCAGGTAGAATAAGATACCAGGACTGGTTCCACCACCAGTCTGCTGCCTCCATCCACATATAAGAGCCCTCAAACACAGCCACACGACAGAAACAGGAGGGAAAAAACCCAACTAACCCCCCCCCAAACCACCCCATTTTTCAGGAGGAGAAGCAGGCAGAGAGCCCAGGTTCACACACCGACAACCTGCGCGCCCAGCTCAGCAACCGAGCTCTCTGCCAAAATCAAATCGGTGGCGCTGGGCGGTCAGACATCCCGATGGCGTGGAGGGATGCCGTTCCCCGGGCCGGTTGTCTACCTCCCCATCACGGCACACCCTGCTCAAACCTCCAAAACCCCCTGCGTTTGGGCTTAAAAAGCTGCCGTTTGCAGCCGAGGCAGAGCACGCTGCGCATCTTTGCCCTCGCGATCGCGATCCAGTGTTGCGTACGTACGGGAGTTGCACACCACTCATATACGTACCCCTGTATACACAGACAAGTGCGCGGCTGTCGCAATGAGTACCTTAACGCTCATGAAGGGTTATTTTCTTTTATTTGGGAAAATAAAGGCGGCTTTGGAAGTTTTCACGCTATAACGAACCGGCGTTTTGCGCCGCAGGTGAAACAGCATTGGGTCCGGGACAGGTTGCGGGTTTAGCTCTTGTTGTCAGATACCTGACGCTTTCTGCTAAAACGAACCACCAGCGCCTTGCAGCCTTGTACTGCAGCGTGCGAAAAGAGAAAAACCTGAACTGCAAACCCACTTGCTCGCTCGGTAGCTTTACGGTTTCCACAGGGAGTTTGGGGGGTGCAGCGTCGGTGGACCTCGAGTGTTACGTGCCCGACTCCTTGGGGCAGCGCTGGGGGGGACACAAAACTCCCAGGACATGGCTGAGCTGGATGGGGGGGGAAAAGTTATTTGCCGTTGAAGTGCACGGCAGTAAAAGGAGCTGGAAAAAAAAAATTTCCTTCGCGCATTTGAGAGGTTTGTAGTATTTGGGGGTTTCACTGAGGTTGTTTTCCCACGGCTGAGACGTTTCTTTTGTTCAGACTGACGAGGGCAGCGATTCCGTCAGAGGTTTTTTCCTCCCCGTTGAAAAGGGCAGAGAAACGCAAGCAAACTCGCCCGGCCTCA
>NW_009595626.1:2715-6468 GCF_000690535.1 Cariama cristata
ATTTCTTCCACAGACATTCCCATTTTGCTAAAGACAAAGAGGGGCCAAGGAGAAGCCCTGTGGTGCTCAGCCCACCGTGGGATGCCCGGGGTGCTCAGCTGCCAAAAAAAGCTGCTGCTGGCTGGCCGGAGAGGTGTTCCACCGGTCGGGAGGGTCTCCCTGTTTCTCCCACCAAAGCCAGGAAAATAAAAAGGTTGAATAAACGCAACTTGCATCCCGTGGCCTCCCCAAGTCCAGCTGCTGCAGCCGGGCTCGGTGCCGCTGCCTTCCACAGCTTTGGTCATGTCAGCTACTTATTAAAAATAGTTTTTTTTCTTCTTGGAAAGGACAAAAAAAAAATAAACCCACCAAAACAAGAAACCTTTCTTTTAAGATGATGCAGACTTGTGTTTTCACAAACCCAAACGCAACCAAAAATACCTGCTTTAAACCCCGATGCCGATTCCCGGCTAAATCACTACGTTCAGCTCTAGAGGCCACCCCCAACGCACAAAAAATGCCATGTGGGTGGATAAGAAAAACGCATACATTGACGTGGGCATTTTTTATCCTTGCCTAACCCACCGGGCAAGCTGACCCTTACAACTTCATCACACAAATAGCCCCAAAGTGGATGCAGGAACAGCTCCAGGGATGGCAGAGCCCGCAGTCGACCTTCCCGGCTGCTTCTCCTGCCTGCCCGACAGCAGGACCACCCCCCTCGGATGCCCTCACAGCCACGTGCGGCAAAACCCAAACTGCTGATAAAAATGTCTTAAAATCCTCAAAGCGAGCATCTTTTGGCCACGCTATCTCTGGCCATCCAAAACCTCACCCCGTGAAGCACTGCCCACCACCAAGCCCCTCCAAGGCAAGCGAGGTGGCTCCACTCGCCCACGGACGAACAGCATTTGATGGGGACAGCCCAGTGCCATCAGTGTCCCTCAAAACCTGCCCGTCCTCGCAGACATTTGCTGCCAGATGCCGGGCACATCCCTGCACGGGGTCAACACGAGCGGGTCCCTCTCTGCGGCCAGGCGGGAGGTTTCCCCAGCAAAGGGCTGAGTTTCCCTACCCATCCCCATCCCCGCGATGCCCGGGAGGGACGGACCCGTGGGAAGCCCAGGCAGCAGCCAGTCCTGGCACCGGCTCCCCTGCCTTTGGGGAGCAGCCAGTCAGCGGGAGGTGAATTTCGGGCATTGCTGGCAGGGACGTGCGTGCGACCGCAGCCGGTCCCTGGGAAGGCACGCAAAGGGGACACACGTGCGAGAGGAACGCCGCTGGCTACCCCTCCAGCACAGGGCCCACCCCTTCCCACTCAAAGAAAAGCCAGATCAACCCAGTTTTTCCTCTCTGTGCATGGAATAAGAGAGGACAAGCGTTTGCTGTCCCCTTTTTTGGGGGGGTGAAGGTGAGCAGCCCCCTCCCTGGCTGTGCCGTGCTGCCGCTTGCCCCAGCGCTGCTCGCACAAGGATGTGCACGACTCTGTCCATCCTCAAACTGCAAGAAGCAGAATCACAGAGCCCGTTTCATCCCACCCTTGCGATGTCTCAGCCATCCTGCTCATGGGCTGGGCTCACCACAGAGCCACGGGGCATCCCTTGCTTTCCTGGAGGAGAAAAAAAAAACCCTCCCGGTCCCCAACCCCACCAGTTGTCCCCATGCAAACACCACCTCAGATGGCCCCGAGGATGCGATTCAGCCCTGCCGTGGAGCCTGCACCCAAAAAATCCCTGCTGCCGGACACAGGAGAGCTGACAGCAGTGCCCTACCCTGTGCCACCACGCAGAGGAGCCAGCAAACACATCATTACTACAATTTTAAACCAAAATGACAGCTGTCACCCAGCCCTTTTTGCAGCTCTGGGCTGCAGCCAAACCCATACTTGCTGTCTTTCACCCCAGCGATGGGGCTGCGCACCAACATTTTGGTACCCGTGACCTTGACAGGCATCGTCCCCATCACGGCATCCCCAAACCCTCACGCAGGTAATGAGAGGGATGCAAAAACTAAGGGGCACGTCACAGCCGAGATATCCACTGTGAAGTGGGGGTCGGTGGGGCGGAGGAGGCAGGGTCAGGAAAGAGGCTCGTTCCCAGGGGAGAAGCCTGGGGAAGCTCCACGTTTCAGAGCTGATCTCATACAGAAGTAGAAAAAGCTTACACAGGGTGGAAATGAAAACATAAATTCCACTAAATCCAGGAGCTGTTCAGCTCCCAGCTTTTGCAGTGGTGGAAAGAGTCTGCAAATCAAGTGCAGTTTTGCTCTAAGCAGTAAAAAATGATTTAGTTTCTTTACTGGTTCTTGAATTTGGGATTGCAATGCCCAGCAACAACACCGCTGACCCAAGGCGGCTGAAAGGCATGCACCCACGGGCGCCGAGCCCTTGGAGCCCATCCCCTGCGGAGCCACAACTTCACGCTGCACAACTGCACAGCTACGCACCAGCCCGCAGCTTCCTCCGTCAGCATCGGTACCCACGCCGTACACCTCGTCATACACGCGCGAACAAATAAGAAGAGCCCAGATGGGATTTTAAACAAATAATGCATTGTTTACTTGCTTGCTGGTAGGAGAAAAAAAAAAATAAATAAAAGGCATACTGAGTAAAAGAGGTTTTTCCCATGATCTACCAGCCCATGATAACTCCTTTTGCCCGCTGCTCACCCGCATCTCTGCTGCAGGGGACCGGGTGCCAGAGACCACCGAGAGCACCCAGAGCCAGTGGTCCAGGCGAGCATCTCCTTCCCAGCACCCCCAGAAAATCAGAACAACCCTTGCTCACGTTGCAGCAGATGATGGCCATAATATAGCAAAGCCCCAGGCCCAGCTCGTTGGGGTCGTTAGCCAGCTTTTCCATTCCACTGCTGGGTCACCTCGGGGCAGGGGTGGCCCTTGGGGTGCATGGAAATAGGGGGATGGGAACACCCCTCAGCCTCTGCTTTCCCCTTCACCTCAGCATGCTGCGGCTCCCCGTGCAAACAGCCTACCCATTGCTCCCCGATCGCTCCAGTCCGACCAGTCCCACCCCGAATCGCAGCACCCGACTCCCCTGGGAGAGAAAAACAGCACCGTGGAGTTCGATGGTTTTAATGGTAATTAAAGAAATCAACAGGGTACACTTCAGCTTTGAAATACAAGTGCAAAAAAAAGGATACGAGATAATGTTTTCTGTACATTTCTTACAAAATATTACATACATCCCACCCCGAAGTGGTACATCACGCACCGCGGAGCCCAGGCACCGCGCGTGCACACCAGCCGTAGCTTTTCCTTCTTATGTGCAGGACGTGGAGCTAACGGAGGGCTCCCGTTGGAGTTCAGGCAGATGCTTTTAGGGCAGTGGTAGGTAAATACAAGGGGGGAAGGCAGGCACCTTTCCACCCAGCATGCCCAGGCGCAGCTCCCGGAGCGCCGAGCAGTTCCTGTGCCCTTGCAGCAAGCGGGCAGCATCACCTTGCTGGCACTCGCAGCTCTCGGCTGCTCTCCGGTTTGGTGTAGGAAATGGCTTTTCTCGCCGCGGTTTGGCGTTTTCCCCCTGGCTGGCATCACCTCCCACTTGGTGCCCTGTGTAATGTGCCCAGGTTAAGCCCCGGCGAACCCACCTCCATTTTATCCACAGCATCTTCTCAGGAAGAAGTCAACCAGGCTATATAGCAAATAAATTAAACCCCTCCTCCACCCCCATACCTCCCAGTGCCGACGAGGCAGTGGGGCACGCGTCAGTACCCATCCTGGCAGTCGTTGTCATCGTAGTCGGCGGCAGGCTTGTTG
>NW_009595626.1:6647-9744 GCF_000690535.1 Cariama cristata
TGGCTGCCGTCATCCTCCGGGGATGCGCTCTGGCTCTCAGTCGATGTGCTCGGCACGTCCCCATCGGGGTTGGAGTCATTCTCGTCCTCCTTTGACTCTTCCAGAGTGTCCTCTGTGGACTGGCTCTGGTCACCATCATCTTCCTCGGACTTGCTCTGGTCACCCTCATCTTCCCCAGACTGGCTGTCAGGCATGGATGGTGCACTCCTGTCCTCGGGAGACGCCTGGTCCTCCTGCTCTTCCCGGGACCGGCTGGCGCTCCGCCCACCCGCTGTGACCGGGAGATGTCCTCTGGGGACTCCCCAGGCTCTTCGTCCGACTGGTCGGCGGTGTCCTCCCTGGAAGGGCTGTCCTCCTCATCCTCATCCTCCTCGGAGCGGCTGGCACTGTCTTCCTCTGACTGGCTGGTGGTGGGCTCTTCTGACTGACTGTTGTCCTCCGTGGACGGGCTATCTTCTCCCGAGTCAGCATCCTCCTCCTCTGGGGACCTGCTGTCGTCCTCCTCCCAGCGATGGGAGCCAACCCCCCGGCCACTCTCTCGGCTGCTCCCCAGGGCACGGGGGCCAGCACGGCGTCCCTTGTAGCTGCTGCCTGGGCTGTCGAAGACGGAGGGGTCATCGCCTTGCATGGCTTCGTCCTCAAAGTCGTAGCTCTCCTCCTCCTCCTCCTGGCTGCTGGTGCTTCCCCCCCCCCCCCGGTCCGCTCATAGCGGCTGCCGAGGTAGTTCCTGTACCACCGGTGGTCTGCCCCGATGCTCTCGCTGCTGCTACTGCTGCTGCTGTCACCGTGCCTTCCGCCAGCCCCGACGTCCCCACGGCCAGCGTCGTGGCCGCGTTCACCTGCCCTGTCAGCACCAGCCACATAAGTAGGGCCTTCGCCCCCCTCCTCTTCCCCGTTCTCATCGAAGGTGTCATCTCCACTTTCGTCCTCCTCATCCAGGAGCCCGCCAGCGTGAGAGGGAAGCCCGTTGACTCCAGTGCCGCGGTGCTCTCCGTTGTCACCATCATCAGCATCGCGTGCATCCTCCTCCTACGGAGGTGACAAACGGAGAGGCATTCAAAGACTTGCAGGTCACAGGCGCTATCGGCACTGCTCACCGTGCAGGCCAAGCGCTACCCTGCCCGACACCAGATTTGGGGCTAAGCGTGCTTTCCTGGCAGAGCCAAACACCCCCCTCTCCACTCACTCACCAGGAAACCAAGGCTGTTCCCATCCCGGGCACTTGTGGCCTCGTGGTCCACCCGGTTCAGGTGCTGAGCCTCCCCAACTCCGTCTTCCTTGTCTGGGCCACCGTGCTCGCCCAGCTCCTCACCCACGGCGTTCCCACCCGCCGAGTCCCCGGCAAGGGCATTGTCCCCCCTCTCGGCACTGGCAGGAGGACTTCTGCCATCTCCACCACCCAGGAGGTTGCCCAGCTCGTTGATGTAATCTTCGCTTGCTGCGTCCTGGAGGCAAAACATGACACGGTGCTTTGGTTTATTAAACATCACTGCACGTTTACTGCTGCGGGATGATAAATCGCTCCTAAGCCATGCAAGCGCTCAAGCCTTTTTCATCGCTCGCACCTCAGCCCTTCAGTTGTTGCTGCCGATGCAAAAAAAAAAAAAAGTAGTAGCCACCAACAAAAGGGCAACCCAGAAAAGCCCAAACCATGACGGTTGAGAGCACAGAAACTGCTTTTGTCAGGACCAACGCAGCAGAACGCATCAGGTGAACTGGGAACGTGCACAGGGAGGCAAAGCAAATTGAGGTGAAACCAACCCAGCTTGAAAAGACCCGAGTAGACGGGCAAAGCTCAAAGACCCACAGAAGCGGCAGCTCCTTCCCTCGGTGCCCGGTCCAAGGATGCCTGCCCGGGGCTGGCATCCCCATCCCAAACTCAGTCCATCAGCAGCTGCTGCCTGCGGGACTGGCGCATCCCCCAGCTTACCTCCTGCTGGGTGCCGCGGCGGGCGGGCTCATGGTCGGGCACCTAAACACATCCAGGAGACATCTGATCAGTGCTGGGTGCCCCTTGGCTGGGCGAAAGCCCCGGGATTTGGGGTTTGAGTACCTGTCCGGTGGGTACTTACGGGGTGAGCGCAGGCCACGGCCCAGAGGAGCAGCACCAGGAACGCAGCCCTCATGTCGGTTGTGGTCCCTGCGGCTGCAACAGGGAGCAAAGCATTTGCACACTAGAGCAAAGTATTTGAACATGGCCCTGGCTGTAACTTGGCCCCACAAAGCCCTTCCAACGGACACAGCCTTGCCATCCCGGCACGTGGTGCTCAGCCTGGCATGTCGTTAAACAAGCCAAGGATTTGTCCTCGTTCCACCTCCTGGCATCTCCTGTACAGGAACTTCCCTTTAGTTTCGGATTTGAAATACCTGGCCACGTTCTTGCAGATTTTTTGTCTTAAGCACCATTAAAGAGTAGGAAAGCTCCTCCAAAGTCCCTGTTCCCACAAGTAACATCATCCACTACTCAGCTGGGCTCGGTGGCCGTGACAAGAGCTGGCACCACAGATGGGCTGTGCCGTGAGACCGTGGGCTGTAAGAAAAGTGCTTCCCACCCAGCGTGCTCCGCACAGCCCCATAAAACCTCCCACCACCCCGAAGCAGAGCACCCCAGTAAGATAACCCCACGGAGAGCAGCGTTTCCAGTGGCTGCTGGGTTGGTCTGGCATCCCGGCGGCACTGCTGCCTGCGCAGGCAGGTGAAGTAGCAGGGGGCTTTCCTCCAGCTCTCTCTGCTTTTCCAAGTCCCTGAAGCAGCCCAGCACCGCATCCCCACGGGCACGCTAACCGCACCGCACATCACCCCACACCCAGAACGCGCTGGAGCAAAGAGCCACGCTCTTGATTTTTTCCCTTAGGAAGCAACACCTACGCCCCAGCTTACAAGTCCCTCTTGTTTTCTGCCAAAACTTGTGAGGAAATCCATAACCCCCGTCCCCAAAGGTTGCCATTTTCACTCCAGGTAATGCCAAAGCAACCCAAAGAAGCCAAAACCTTTACCTTGAGGCGTGGTGCAAGCCGGCGTCTCCTCCGGCGCTCGGGATGGGACGAGCTGGTTGCCTGCGCTGGGATGCTCCGGGCTGTGTGCCCCGGCGTGGCCG
>NW_009595627.1:0-570 GCF_000690535.1 Cariama cristata
GCGTTTAATTGCATCCTAATGGGCTGGCTGGAAAGCCCCCCGACCTCCTGCTTCAGGGCTCAGGCCCCTCTGAACACCTTCTGCTGTGAAGCAGAGCTCCGTGGGGTTTGCAGACCGAGATTTTCTTCAATTCCCGACACCGAATTGTTCGATTCGAGGAGATTCTCTGCCCAGATTTTATACAATGCGCAAAAAAACCCCTGTACAGACACAGCCCCGACACAGCCCCGTTGATGCCCTAGCATTTGATAAATCAATCTCACGCTCACGTTTTTGACAGCTGGACCTTTGGGAAGCTTGGTTTTTCTGTTTTTGTTTTTTTTAATTAAAAATATTTAAGTTGAAAAGTACAATCCTTGGTGACCTTGGCTCCGAAAACGCTGCGGTGCCGTGTTACTCCAGCGCTGCCGATGCGGGCTTGGGTCTCCACGCTGTCTCCCAGTAAAGCAGATTCCCACTTGGAAATAAACCCAGCTGCATTAAGAGGCTTTTTTGCTACTTTTGATGTATGAGGTGGGGTTTTTTTTCTTAAATGAAAGGTGGGGACCGGCTGCTTCTTGTAGAAAGAGA
>NW_009595627.1:656-3302 GCF_000690535.1 Cariama cristata
GGCAAGGACAGACAAAACCTCTGGCTGCGGCCGGCGGCAGTCGGGAAGCGGGGTGGAGAGGTAGGCCAGCTGAGCACAGGCGGGAAATGGATATGAAAAGACGAAAAATGGAGTTTTAGCCTCAGACAAGCATTAGCCTGTTCAGTAAAGTGGATAGAAAAGGCTACCGCACGGTTCGAGGAGGCAGCAGTCAGAAAATCAGTGTTTCCCCTCGAAATGACATCCAGGGACCCCCAGGAGAGGGGCCACGTCACAGCCACGACAAATATTCCTGGATTTTAGCTCCAAAAATACAGCGGGAATCACCGGGAGACAGACCCCAATGCCTCCATCTGCGTCCTGCTTTATTTCTGATTTCATAATTGCGTACAGGCTTTTGTATAATATACAGGCATCCGCTGGTTTTAATTTCCACTAACTTCTCTGCAGACAGGCTTTTGTCTGGAAGCTGTAAATGAAAGCATCACACATATATCACCACTGGTGCTGGTGTGTCGTCACTTAGAGAAGTAATTACAAACAGCCAGCTGCTTCTTCGAGGTGAAAAGGCCAGAAATATGTTGCTAGCGTTCCTGCTACGCAGAAATTGGTGACCACCTGTGTCTCGTAATTATGCCACCCGTGTTCACTGGACATTCGCTGTATTTACTCCATCCTGCTCCACGTCGTGTCCTCATCCTGGGTCCCCAAGAGGTGACAGAAATTGCAGGAGGCCTCGTAGCATCTGCGCTGCAGCACTCGCTGAGACGCAGTGCACGGCACGGGGAGGGAGGAGGATGCTCTGGGCTCAGTGTCTCACATTTTGAATTTTTTTTTTTTTTTTAAAAATCATATGAACTTGCAAAAAGTCCCGCACTGACAGACCCATGCTGCACATGAACTGTGTGCTTTGAGTTTTCCATCTGCTTAGAAAAAAACTATTTTGGGGGCGGTGCATGACAATCTCTGCATCCCAAACGATAGCCCAGCATTCCCGAGTACTCTCTTCGCCTCTACCATCAAAGCGCCCTGCAGTTTATTTCATTAAAATGAAATCAGTGCTATTTTTAATTGTCAAAACCCCTTTGAACCACTGGTATTTCAGCAAGTTACCCAGCGTGGTCAGAATTAAGAGCTTTCCATGTGCCATCACCTGAGCAGATGACAAGCCGTGTCTCAGTGCTGCAAAGCTTTTGGCACAGGAGGAATCCAAAACGAGTGGTTTTGCCAAGCGAGGACCAAACCTACAAAGCAGGGCCGTAAAAACCCCTTCCTCCACACCGAAATAATTAGCGCAATTCCAGCCTGCGTCGAGACCATCAAACACATTTTATGCTAAACTCTATTACCCACAGCAAATCTTGTTCCTTCCATCTATTTGTGGCCATTTATGAAAAAATAAATCTGTCGTGCCGTCTGGGGGGGTGAGGTGGCGTGGGGCCGCGCTCACTGCCTGCTCCCCTGGGCTCGTTTTCCACCCCAAACCCTCGGCAGGGAAACCTGGGACACAGAGACTTGACCTGCCTCTATTTTCTTAAACCCCAACCCAAACCAGAAACAGCCCGGGAAGCCCTCGGAGATGCCACTAACAGGGCTTCAGCTGCTAGGCACACCAATAGTTTGGGCTGCTTTGGAAATGTTTGTACAGATGGGATCTGGGCTCACCGGTGCCGTTCAGCATCCCCAAACTGGTGAGGCACCCGTTAGCATCACCAGGCAAGACAGCGCCGAAAAGGGTTAGGTATTTAGCAGTGTTACCGGTTAGAGAGCAAATCAATAGGCCAGACATTAAATAATGGCTCTAAAAAGGCAATGAGTTAATTATATAGCAAATAGACGGGGGGAAGAGAATGCCTGTAATACACTAAAATGTGGGTTTCCATTTAAAATGTTGGCTTTAGGGGTAAGTGCCAGGCTTTGCAAAAGGCGTTGTGATGCTTACGGCGACGGCAATCCTTTTCCTATGCCCAAGGGAACAGCCGGCAAATGTAGTCATTGGGCTCGGCAGGACCGGGGGATAACTACCTGCAGAAGGGCGTATTGTACATTCACCGACATCCTTCTGCGTGGCGTGACGGGGGGATCAGAAAAGGAGGTGATGGAGCCTTCAGGTGGGGGAAAAGATGGAGCCAGAGTCAGAGCGGTGGTGCCGGGCTGATGGCGGTGGGGATGGGACGTCCACCCTCCCCACTGGTCCTGCGTCCACGGGGACATCCCTCCGACCTGTCTGCCTGGCAGGGGGTGCCAACCCCACCAACAGCCGAGGGCACGACCAGGAAATCCCATCACGGAGGGGCTGACAAGGTGCACCCGGACCCAGGGCTCCAGGCGGGTAGAGGGTAGGTTGGCGTTGGGGATGGGAAAAATCACCCAAGACTTTTGTCTGTAGCAACCCAACTGCTGGCAGGTCTGGTACATTTGTGCTGATTTGTTATTCTGGAAGCGATGAAAGAAGAAAAAGCAATTTAACTAATTCAGTCCTCGGAGAATTAGCCAGCAATGTAATCTCTCTGGTATCAGTTAGCTCTGGTGTCTCTTCCCGGAGGCACCGGTACCCGTGGCCCTGGACTCCACTAAGAGTCACTTCAGATTATTTTTGTTTTGCATTTGTTTTTAGTTTTGGTTGATTTCTGTGGAACTGGGGGGCCCAAGGCTTTCACCCACCCC
>NW_009595627.1:3409-3697 GCF_000690535.1 Cariama cristata
GCCCTTTTACATCCAGACCCACCGGTACGTGGGCTGCCGAAAAGGGACCCACGGAAGCCCAGCTGCGTGGTGGCCGGCAGAACCCCCCAGGCCCGAGACGTGGACCCCGGGGGGGGGCCATGCTGGAACCTTTCCCGTTCGCTGTGCCGCCTCCGAGGCCGGCACGGTTATTTACAGCGCGTAAACGCCGCGGTTAAAAATAGCAGGGTCAAACCTCCCCTGCCCCTTCATCTTCCTCCCGCGGCTGCCACCCCCGCGCGGCCCCCCCCAACCTCAGCATCCTCATCC
>NW_009595627.1:3781-6568 GCF_000690535.1 Cariama cristata
CGTAGCTGTCACCCCCCTCCCAGCAAAACAGCTGGCAGGGTTTTTTTCTCCCTTTTTTTAGTTTTTAACAAGCTACCGGCCCGCTCCTCAGGCGATGCCCTGACCGGCTTCACTTGGGGTGCCTGTTGGATTTACCCCCAGCAAAAAACCTTCCAGCTGCAGTGTGTTGTCCGTGCACGGGGGCTCCGGGGAATTTGGGCTGATGTTGCCAAAACTGGGGTGGGAAAACGGGGAATTTGGGCTGGTGTTGCCAAAACTGGGGTGGGAAAAGTTGAATTTAGTAAAAAGAAAGCATGTTCAGACAGAAGGGAAGAGCAAGAGGGGAATGGGAGAGGGTTTTCAACAGGATGGTGCTCACCCCCCCACACCCGGGGCATTGCCCTGCTCTTAGTGACCCCCACGTCCTCCGTGGCAGTGGGTTGCAGGAAAACTGGGGTCACTTGAAATCCCTGCGTGGGACGGCAGAAAAGTAGCCAGGATGTGGCCAAGGTGACCCCACTCGGGATGCGGGAGCTGATGGAGGGGAGGAACATCCCTGCGCATCCCCGGGGCGTGGGGCGAGGGCCCCGGTTGGGAGCAGACAGAGGTTATTTCACCTCCCGATGCTCGGGGTGAGCTGGGGATGCGGGAAGGCAGCCGGCAAGGGCCCGGCCAGCTGGGAACCGCTCCTTCGTGTGCCTTCTGACTCATGCCATGCGTGTGGATGGCAGAAAAACCGCTCCGAGAGAAAAAGGAATGGGAAAGAATCCGTTGCTATATTTAACCACAAATAATAGGAAGAGGCTGAGCTTTTGGGCTACGTCGTAAATAACAGTGAGATGAAATCATCTCAGAAATTCATGACTGGATCATGGCAGCCTCTTGAGAAACAGCATGACTAACGGGGACCGCGACTCGGAAAAATCTTGCTCCCTTTAAAAAAGAAAAAGAAAAAAGTTTTTTTGGTTATGCCAGACAACTGCTGCGATCCTTCCAACTGTGACAAGTTGTCCTTTACTGCCTTTTGGTTGTCACTGCATTTTAATACATTTCAGCATTTATGTGCCCAGGTGCTCATACATCCACCGGCGGCACGCTGGCCATCCAGCCTCCTCCCCGCCGCCGGCCGCCGGCCACTCTCCCGGGGGGTCTCACTGCCATCAGGGGGGCTTGGAATTAAACCTGTGCTTAAGGATGGTGTTGGATCAAGGTTATGACCCTGGAATCATTTTTAGAAATTAATATAATTTGGTTCAGAAGCAAAACAGCCATTGGAGCAAATCATCCTTATTATATGAGCATTATCTGAAGAGACGCTCGTGGTTTGTAACACGAAAAGCCTCAGCCAGGACTCACTGCGTGGATGGGAGCCTTTTCTCGCAGTTAAAGGTTTCAAGTCCCAGTTGCAAGGAATTACTGCGAGGGGAGAACCAGTACAGTCCCACCTTTCTAATGCTTATTTTTAGTGGAAGGAATAAAATAGAATACGTTGACTGCGACACGCAATCTGGGAAGCCTGACAACACACTTGATATTGATATCGTTGCCCTGCAATATTTCCATCTTTTATTGAAGAAAATACATTTCGCTTCTGGAGGACATCCAACTTGTTAACTGACCTAACCCAGGAGGGAATCAGAGTCCCGCAGGGGTGGTTCGGCCTCTCTCACTTTCTCGGGTTTTCGATGGTCTAACGGCAAACACTTGCTGGCAGCAGAGATTTCTGAGCTGTGAGGTAATGGCTTTTTTTGGGTTGGTTTTTTTTTTTACATACGCAGAGTCATCTTCTTGTTTCTTAAGCCTTATTGCTGTTACAGATGTGCTTGAAAACCGTGAAGCGCTGGATCTCAGCTGTGCGTGATTCCTTCAAGCGACGCAGAGCTTTCCCTGAGCCGTGCTCCGACCTCCCTGCCCGTGGGCTCTCTTCCGAGCTTCTCTAGCATTTTTTAACAAAACGTTGAGCACTACGTACTCTTTGCTTTGGCAGACTGTTGAGAAGGCAGCCGGACGGATGGGGTGACCCGAAACACCACCCTCAGAGCATCACATTTACTGATGTAGGGACCAGGGAGAGGAATACCTGCAGAAGGGCTGTAACAGAGCCCGAAACGCAACGTGAAGTGCCTGCGCGTCCTCCACGGCAGCGGCGGTTTGCTCCCTAAGTCCTGTGAAAGCCTCAGCTCTCGCAAGGTTTGGCTTACCAAATATTACAATATCCTTGCGCCGTGAGGGCTGAGCTTGCTTCTGTCTACACTCCAGATCTGCACCCAAACCTGTGCTTCCCTCCATCCACCCGTGGGATTATTCCTGCTACCAAGAAAGAGAAATCTCAGCTTCATTACGTTTTTCCCAGTTGGTTTTCCCATATTTTAGGAAAGATAGAATAAGAGAAAAGGAGATGCAGATGCGAAGCATCATTGTACAAAGAGCATTTTAGGTAGCGGGCTCCCGTGAAGGCGAGTTCAGAGTTCCACAAACGCTAATGGTCGCAGGGACAATTACACGCACTATAAAATAATTATTTTGCCAGGTCAGCTCTTTGGCACCATTTCAAAGATCTGGAAGTCAAGTATTTAATGATCCGCTGCTCCAAAGGGATTGATGTATTTCTGCGGGGGTCATTTGCAGGATCGATAATCGCGCATCCCCTGCAAAACTGGAGAAAATCAACTCCTAAAGCTCCTTCCCAGAAACCGCTCGGTGGCCCCAGAGTTCACCCAAGGCTCCGGGCTGCCACGGCGTGGGTTGCCCACAGCTTGTAAAAAGGGTGGATTTCAGGATGGGGGAGGCACGGTTGGGCCACTAACG
>NW_009595627.1:6723-8379 GCF_000690535.1 Cariama cristata
GGAGGGCAGAGCTGATGGGCAAGATCTTCCCATCTTCACCTGCATTTGAGCCGGCTGCGCGGGGAGAAGCGCTTCTCCTTTACTCATATTCTGCTTTAGCATTTTAAAATAAAAAAAACCTACAATATTATATATCTATAAAAATATATACAAAAATGAAAGAAAATTCTTGCAGGAGTTCTCACAACCAAACTTATGCCATCCATTTTTGCTGGGACCTGTGACAACGTGCCCTGGCTTTTCAGGTCCCCACCTACAGGTAGTTTCCCAGAAAACTACTTCTCTCTTCCCCCACTGCCCGTGGGGTTCTTCCCCTGGCCGGGACCCTTCCAGCTGCGGACGAGGCCTTGCGGCCGCATCCCAGCCGTGGCACGGGATGGGGACGGGGATGGGAGGGTGCTGCGGGGAGGCGAGGAGCGCGGAGGTGCTGTGCCACCGTGCCTGCACCTGGTTTGTAGGTCTTGCTCCCAAGCACGGTAACCAGGGTCTGCCTTGGGTTTTTGAGATCTAAAGAGGCCACGGTTGCAAAGGGTTAAGTGATAGAGGGGTTTGTGGATGTGCAAGGACAGGACCGTATGTTACAGCGACCTGAGGATTTTCAAGACTGCTTCTGACAAACACCTGGGCCGTCTCACCCGTCATTCAATTTCTCTTCCGTCAGTGAGAAAGGTCACGGCAATACGGGAAGCATCTTCAACTGCCTCCGAGTGATGCTGCGGCAAACAGGAACAGTGCTTTGCTTTGCTGTTGTACTCCCATCTCTGGCCAAAACGCTTGCAGGATGGTACGCAAGCCTGGCCTTCAGAGTCGGTCGCCTGGAAAAAAAGGCAACTCCGTTTGATGTAACCAGAAGGAACCTCCCCGAGCACGCTGGGACTGCTCAGGCGTGCGGGGACGCTTGCCACACTTCAGTAGATGATGGCATTGATTTGCCAGCAGCTTTCGGTGCTATGGCTCAGTATGAAGGTCCAAACTGTTGAATTTGAGCTTTAACGTAGATGTAGGTAACTGGTTGTAGGCTGGTTTCAGAGAATTACAAGGCGAATGATGAGGTTTGAACGCCAGGCTCTGCTGGCTGCTTTGGTGTGCCGAGCCTGAGCATCGGCTCTGACGCGCGCACCCCTGGCGAGCAGGCAGAGCTGCCCCTGGCGTTCCCGGGGGCCCCCCGCATCTCTCCATGTCTCCACATCACCGGCACCGCCCGGCCCACGGCATCTCTTCCCCCAGATGTAGCAACTCACCACATCTGGCACCTCACGGGAGCCTCTTCCGCCTCCGTCCTCACCTTGAGTGAGTCAGGATCCCCCTCGCACTCCCCAGCTGGCCCATCGCCCGCAGGTGGGTGTCCATCACCGTGGTTTGAGGTCCGGCCTGCGGAGGAGGAGAGGCGAGGGCTGCTCCCCCAGGTTGCTGCATCCCAGTGTTCACTGCCGCCTCCCCAGCCAGACCGGCTCAGCGGTCCAGCTCCCTGCCCAGTGACGGGGTCACCCGGGGTCCCAGGGTGGCTGCAGCCCCCCTGCCCCCTCTCTCACCGGTTACCAGCCCAGGGAGCTGACAAGCAGTCCCTACCCCATGCTGGCCCTCAGCAGAGGGGCTGCACTTCCAAGAATCACCCATCCATCATCCTCTTTAGCAGCCGCAGCTGCCTACGGCTTT
>NW_009595628.1:0-201 GCF_000690535.1 Cariama cristata
AGCCCCACGGGTGCCCCAAGGCTGAGACCCCGGCCACGCTGCCCTGCAGTACCTACCTCCTGCCCTCCCGCCCCGTCAGCCCCACCGCACACACAGATAAGGAGTGCCAGGGATTTGACTCACTTGCACAAAAAAAAATCAGTTCCCACTCTGCGGAGCTGCAGGTGAACACGCGGATGCTCAGCAGCGGCTTTCTCCGGC
>NW_009595628.1:390-1744 GCF_000690535.1 Cariama cristata
TCAATTTCTGAAGTCTTATAATGCTGGAGCATAAGACCTCACTGAATGAAGACTTCTGGAGCAGAACATCTAAATCTTCTCTTTCAAAGAACATTTCAACCTCTTTAAATGCTTCAGAAAATTTCAACAGCAAATTTTTGCCTTTAAACACCATGTTCCTGCAGGAAGTTTTGGCTTCAGCAAAACCTAATTAAAAAAAAAAATAGTGGAAGCTATATTCCTGGTATTGTTCCTAATTGCCACCATGACACAGCTTTGTTCGCTCCAAATCCATATTCTTTGCTTCCAGCTGAAAGCCAGAGAGCAACCCAGAGCAGCGAGGACAAAGCCTGTGCAGCCCCAAGAAGGAGCATATCCACCAACCCAATCGGGCTCAAACCTCTCCTGCCATCACTGCTGCCTGGGTACAGCCCAGTTCATAATTTCTCTATTTAAACCCATTTTTCACATTAGTCCTGGTGTCCCTCGAGTCCCAGCCTGGCCCACGGACCACTCAGGACCTACCCCATGGCCATGCTCACCTCTGCATCTGCTTGTCCCCCAGGCACCCAGGAGGAGCACAGGAATCCCAAAGGAGCACTGGCCCTGAAAGGGGCAAGGGATGGGCTAGTCCTGGTGCTTGCCCCAGGACGAGCCACGGAAAGCATGTTGCAGACACCTGCTTTCCCCTATTTTTTCCTTTTGCATCAGCACCCGCTGGCAGATATGAGAAGACCAACCCATGGACCATGACCTGCCCAGGTGCTCTGGTGCATTGAAGATGGTTTCCCAAGGATGCAGAGGACCAATGGAGAAAAGACTGAGTTATCGGTCCCTGAGCATGCCCAGCCCTAGAGCAGGACAGGCATTGCTATGTGAAGGCATGGACTTTTGCAAAGCCAAGGAAGCTGGTTTTTTAGGACGACTGATGCGGGGAGATAGCTGCTACCCTCAGAGGCAGCGAACCCCCTGACCAAGCCTCTGCCCCCTCACCAGCAAGCCTGGCTTGTGCCTTGGGACAAAGACACCCGATGTGTCGCAGGGAGCTGCTCCACCACGGCGTACCCAAGCTGCCAGGCAGCTGCGGGAGCCGCGCTGCACCCGCGGGGCCGGCGGGATGGAGGCACAGCCGGTCCCAGCTGGACCCCTCCGGGCAGGGTGTGTGCCCCTGCACGGCCGGGACGAGGCCAGGAAAGAGGACTCCAACTCCCTTGCAGGGAGCCTGGTGCCATGGGTAGCTTTTGGACCTTGGTGTAGGAGCAGATTTACTGAAAACAATTTATTTAATATAAAAAATAATTTCTTACGGCATTTTGGCTGGCGTCAGCCGAGCTCTTACTCACCCGGGAATTCAAACAAAGGCAGGGCTGGCGCC
>NW_009595628.1:1787-2654 GCF_000690535.1 Cariama cristata
TGGTCCCTCCCGGCCTTGGCCCCGCCTCTGGGTCACTTGCGGGCTTGTGGCATGATGTCTCCATTTATTTATTGGAAATGTTTGAACAGGAAATGCTAATGGTTTGGGTTTGTGGAGACAGCTGGAGGGGTCCGGCTGGAGCTGCTGGGAAGGGGAGGGTGTGCTGGGATGGGGCAGCCCGACAGAGAAGGGGGAACTGGTGCCGCTGGTGCTGCTTCTGGGGATCTGTCCCCCCTGTGTTTGGGGTGGAGGACCCAACGAGAGGTGAGATCAGGGAAGGCACCGCCAGCTCCACTGCCTCCTCCTTTGCCACTGCTTGCAGTCACCGCTGCAAAATGCACAGCCATGCTGCAAGCACGGGGCTGCTCCTGGCACGCCGCCGTGCCCGCTGCCCGCGTCCTGCACTGCTCGGGTGCACGGGAACGGCGCTGCCGAAGTGGTGCAGGGGGAACGACGACCAAGGGGCATGACATGTCCCATCCCTGGCCCTTCGGCTCGGGCCTGGCGGGTGCCCGTTAGCGTGGGAGAGATGTGAGAGTGCTGCCTCCCCCTGCAAGGGGGTCGAGAGGTTCCTACGCAGCCCAGCTCTGGACCGGGCTGTTCCTGCATTTGCAGATAACAGCGGAGGTAAAGCCTGACCCAGGAAAGCAGGCAAGATCCGCAGAGATAAACTCCCCGCAGCAAGACAAAGGCACTGACCTCCGCGCAGCCCAAGCCACCCCATTCCCACAAGCACAGCAACAATTGCCACGGAGCAGCGGGGAGACCTGCACCAAACCCTGCCGGCCAGCCGCTGGGAAGGGCCTGCGCGGCAGCCGGTGACACCTCTTGTCGGGATCACTGCACAGAAACCACAGCTCGGGGGTT
>NW_009595628.1:2721-2969 GCF_000690535.1 Cariama cristata
CCCCGCGGCGCAGCGGGCTTGGCGTTGCCTGCGTTGCGCGGCCAGAGGGATGCTGCACAAGCACCCCCTTGTATTCCCTAACTTACGCTTTTATGCACGCACTCGCAGCACAAACAGGCTTTAGGTTTTATCCCTAAATGCAGCTGAGGATCTTATGCACTTGTGCAACCCAGGTTTCAGTGCCTGCTTTGAGCAGAGGCTGCTGTGGCACCGCACACCCCCAGCGCACCCAGGGAAAATGAAAAGCA
>NW_009595628.1:3009-10465 GCF_000690535.1 Cariama cristata
ACGGGCCGGGAGGCTGGAGCCCGCCTGGCACCTCCGTGGGTCCCTGTGCCAGCACTGCCCCAAGACAGCACCAGCTGAAAAAGGCAGAGGTGCTTAATGGGATTTGCAGAAACACCCAGCTCGGTTACATGCTATAAGCCTGTTGTCTTGGGCATGTTTTTAAAATCTTTATCTCTGCATCATTAAACACTGATCTACATTTGAAAAGAATTCCTTCGGTTCCCTACCTCTGAAATGAGGATAACCATCCTTCACCTCATAGCAGGGTTACGAGGATAAACAGATTAAAGACTGCGAGATATTGTGGCAAAGAAGGTTAAACAAGCCGCTGTGACAGACGGCCCAGGGGCAGGGACCTGCATCAGAGCAATGCACAGAATAAGCCACCGACCCATGTCTGCATCATGATAATGACCCCAAAATCCCAGTGCTGGATTTGCCACCGTCTGCCTTCCTAGGACACAGTCCCCAGCCAGCCGAAAGCCCACTGCAGGGCTTGTCCCCCAGCCAGGGATGTGAACCCATGCCCTGAGTCCGGGAGCGCAGGGGCGCGGGGGGAAGGAGGGGCGGGAGGCGCCCATCAGGAGCAGGAGGCTTTGAGAGGACATCAGCGACCCAGGTGCAGCAATACGGGGTTGCGGGGTGCACACATGGTGTGGGCAGTGGGGCAGAGCGGGGCAGCTGCTACCTCTGAACATCCCTTCTCGCATCCCTGGAGCAGGGCAACCCTCTGCTACTGCCCACAGTCCTGCCCGTCCCTGTCCTGCTGGGCACCGCGGGGAGGCCGAGACAGCAGGGAGATGTGCACTTCTGCAGAAAGAGCTGGTGGGGGAGAGGATGAGCCAGACAATTACTGTCTGGAAAGTCTCACTCGGGTCCCTAGTAAAATAATGGCACAAATATTAAGAAAAGGAGCTCTGTAAACATCTAGAGGATAATGAAACCATGAGCTATAAGCAGGATGGGATTTGTAAATAAAGGGCTGTGCCAAAAACAACAAGCCCTCCATAATTGTTTTGGATAGAAAGACAAGATTAGTGCGGGAAGGGGACTCGGCGGATGTCATGAAAGGAGACCTGGAAGCACCGGGTCTGTCCTCCCGCCCGGCTATTAGAGAGCCCCTGGCACGCCTGGGCAGGTTTGAGGGGGCTGACCTGCACAGAGAGGTGCCCCTGATGGCACAGCTGGCACCTGGGGACATACCTGCCCTCCGGAGCCGGACACCTGCACTCCCCCAGCCTGGCACTTGTCACACCAGCCCTGATGCAGTCGCTCACACCTTGGCCACCTCCGAGTCGCTGGCAGAGAGCAAGGATAAACCTGAGCCCCCATCCCAGCTGGGGCACAGCCCACCACCATCCCTCACAGGGCTGGGACCGCGCAGCGCAGGAACAAGCCAGCTGGATGGTCATGGAAGGGCAGAGTTAGAAATAAAACCAAGCGAAGCTGGGAGGAGGAAAATAATGCTGGCACCTTCCATGCTGTTCCCCAGGTTTTGGCAACGCTTTGTCTTTTGTGAACATCAAAATGGCATGTTCTGCAAAACTGTAGGGTTCCCTGGCGCTCTCAAGTATCGGATTTTTGGCCAGACGTACAGGAAATGTGCATGCACCTCCTTGCAACCAGCCCTTTGAAATGCTACACTGTAAAAGTACACGTAAGCGCTAGTAGTCATCTGCACTGCACAGGCCAAACCCGTCCAGCGTTGATGTTGCATGGAAGGAAAAGCAAGGGCCTGGCCAAAATGTACCTGGTTTTGTACCCAAGCCTTGGCTGTCCCCAGCGCGCAGCCATGCTGGGCTGGATAACACACACTCACTGGCGAGCAGCTGGCTGCATGCAGCATGCAGGGTAACGCACGCTCACAAACCAACGATGAAATGCACCATATATGGTGAAGATATTATTAGTCCATAGCTGTCTTCATAGGGTCTTCTGAGGAAATCTTGCTTGAAAATGGGAAGCAAAGAGTATTGACTGTAAGACTCAAGCAGGGACTTGAGCTGCCTGCAGGGCCAAGAGCAACAGCTTCAGAGAAACAGGGAGTACTGAGGCTGCACGTGTCAGACCCTTGGGTATCTGCAAGGTGCTTAACAATATTCCGGTTAAGTATTTGTCCTAATTAATGCTGATTGCCTACCTATTACTTACATCCCGACCAGTCTCCAGAAGTTGTTCTCAACAGGGAGATGCTCAAATGGTGCCAAGAAAGGTCAGTGCTGGACTCTGGGTATCCAGCACAGGCACAGGCTTGCTGAGAGTCAGCACCAACTCGCTGCTGCCAACCTCGGCTGCAGTCCGGCACGTGATAGAGGGGATGGAGTCACCTGGTCGTGGGTTTTGCTGAGCCAAATGCCAAGTTAGATGTGTAGACAAAGAAAGTGGGCTATCCCTCTGGGTGCCAGGGGCTAACGTAGGGCTCTGGCACTGAGCGGAGTTGGTCTGGGGTCTTGGAGGCGAGCAGCTGGGTGTGAGCTTGATGCTAGGACCACACGGCAAATGCACTCCTGGGCATCAGAGCAGGGAGCACAGCAAATGGGAGTCACAAGGCAGTGTCTTACGCAGTAGTGGATGGGATGCCAGCCCTGAGATACTGTGACTAGCCTGGTGTCCCATTTTAAAAAGATGCAGATGAAGGGAGGGCCATAGCTGTGATTCCCTCCTGCACCCCATTTTTACCATCTCCCATAGCATCCTTGCAGCCAGACTGGGGAGGTGTGGGCTGGAAAGGAGGGACACTCAAGGTGGGTTAAAAACTGAGCACTGGCATAGGGACCCAGCGAGGCAGTGTGATCTGCATCTTCAGACATTTCTAAAATTCAATGGATCAAGGCCCAACCAGTGGGCTTTACCACCAGAGCTCCCAAGGCCAAAATTATTCTGTGAAATGAGAGAGGGTGCAGAAAACAGCTACAGAAAAGACACAAGTGCAGGAGAACGCACCCCACAGTGACAGAATCAAGTTCAACCTGTTCTGTTCTTAAAAAAGCTTAAGAAATTTGACTGCTATGCACAAGTACTCTCATAGTAAGAAAATACTGTGTGCTAAAGCGCTTTTATTCCAGCCAAAAAGGCAGAACAAGAATCAATGGCTGGAAATTAAAAGCCAGACAAACCTGCATAAGAAATACAACATACATTTTCTGAGCAATGCTGATTAGCCGGTGGATTAACCATCAGTGATTAAGTAAGACCAAACCATGAACTCCCTCGCTCCTCCAGACCAGATGCTTTTGTGCGTTAGTGAAACCTGAAGTTATTCGGATCCAGAAAGAGTAACAAGATGAGGTAGTCGAGGAGATCAGCATAGATGATCTAATGACTAACTCTGATCTTAAACATCATGAGTAAAAATACATCGTGTCACTAATACGCATACAAAAATTCCCATTGCACTAACTCAGCGTAAACACTGAACAGTTGACATCTGCGAACCCACGGAGGGGGATGACAGTTGTTAGTCCTGTTTTAGAAACAGAAAAACACCCAGCCCACAGACGACCCGCAGGGGCCTTGCAATGGGAGTGAAACCATGAGCGAGACATGAGCTTGCAACACCAGGAGTCTGCCACCAGGCAAATTCATGAGCGAGATGGGGTCTGACCCAGGATGCTCTTGGATCCCAGGTATAGGCGTATAGTCCATTGGGTGGGGAGGAGAAGGTCTCTCTGTGCAGGGCTTCGGGGACCACTCAAGGCATATGACCATACCAGGAAAAGTAGGACCACAGGGATGTACAGAAACGGGGAAAAAATTGGAAAAAATTAGGAAAAAAAAATGCTTAGGAGTAAATAACAAAAAAAAAGCTGATGGAGATAATGGAAACCTGGACGACATTCACAGCTGAAGCAAAACACACCTGGCAAGGACCAGTCCTGAATAGACTGGCCAGAGGCAAAATGATCTTCTCTCTTTTTAGTATCCGTATTCACGGAATTATAAAAAATAAGCCTGGAAGGCCCTTGAAAGGTCACCAAGCCTGTCTGCCTGCCCCCAAATGAGGCAAACCCTTCCTGGTGGAGCCTTTGTCTAAACTCTTCCTAAAAGAAGCCTCTAGTGGTGAGGACGGCCTCCAGGAAAAACAAGTTTTAGTCTCTCTTACAGCAGTCATTGCAGGGTGAGCCTATGGCTTCTTCTTCTACCCACCCTGAAAACAAGGAATAGCCCATTATCTCATGCTTTGTAGCAGGGCTTTATGCATTTAAAGACTTTTATCTTATTCCCCTGCAGTCTTTTCATCTTGATACTAAGCTATCCTGGCCCTTCAGCCTTCTCCAGTATGTCATGTTTTCTGAATTTCTGATCTTGTTCTTCCCTGGGCTTTCTCCAAGAACCGCAACTTGAAATGCTGAGCCCCAAGTGGGACTCAGTGCTCAGGCTAGCACTTTCTAAGTGCAGCGGGATCACATCAGGTGTCTTACAAACACCCTGTCTAGATGTCCTGGTCTGATTTTGCTCTTCTGACTTGGGCTGCTGCTGGCTCGCGCTCCCTGCGGGACTCTCTGCCACCTCCGGCTACTTTCCCACAGAGCAACCTTGCTCATTCCCCAGCTAGTGCTTGCGATCTTGATTTTTCCCAACTCATAGAAAAGCCTTCTATTTGCTCTTATCGACAGGTTTATTTCAGATTTCTTCCGTTTCTCAAGAAAAGGACTCTTGCAGGCCCTACCAGACTGGTGCTGCAGGTAGAAATCACCAATGAAAGCACTGCCTATAGCTCTAGATCCAGACCAGACCCCATCTGAGGGCTGAGCACTGGTAACTGCCCTTTCAATACAGTTTTCCAGCCAGCTGTGCTCTCATGTAGCCACACATTTGTCTAGACCACATTTCTCCATTGCTCACAAGAATTTTATGTGGAAAGGGGACTAAACTCCTGTGAAAGTCAAGATTTAGCACATCTTGTTTTTCCTGTGTCAGACAGCATAGATATCCTCAAGTAGAAGAAAATTCAGTTGGTTCGGTTCTTAGCTGTTGGCCAAAGCTGTCACTTACCAGTTCATTATCTCTACTCGCGTGTTATGTCCCATAACGATGTATTTGCCTGTCTTCAATCTGTTTATGCCAATGGCCCATTTTTCCTTCAGTTCTGCACTTCTGGTCTTGAGTAAAGCTCAGGAACTTGGAAAGCCACAGAGGTTCATTTGGGAAAAAAAAAAGGGATGGGGAAAAAAAACTGCTCAACAACAACTAAATCCTCGGAACTCACATGTTTATCCAAATTCATCTGAACCTTCTGGGGACAGTGACTTTTTAGGGTAAAATAAAAACAAGTTCAAGTGAGTTTTCCATCCCTGCGACAGTACAGTGATTCCAGCCAATCTGAAACAATTTTCCAAGAAGATTTCCTGCAACCTCACAGTGATTAAAGGAAATAACATTGTGAATAAAGGGACATTCTTCAAAGTCAATGAAGGAGCCACAAACTGTACATTCTCACAGAGGGCCGGAAAGCGCCGGCGCGAGGTGCATTTTGCGGTGTGTGGCCCCCCAGAAGGAAGAGGGTGGGATGCCGGCTCCGTCCCTCTTCTCCGGGCAGGGGTTGTGACCGGGCTCCTCCCGGAGCAGGCGGTGAGGGAAGAGGGCCCCCAGGCTCCCCATGTTTGGGGGCAAAAGGCTTGGCCCTATGGGCTCTGACCTCCTGGCTCCGGGTGAGCGTCCTCCGGGTTCGGGGTTGGAGGCAAGGGGCTCGGCGTCTCTCTGCAAACATGATGTGAGGGCCCATCAATCCTCTCAAAACCTGGGGCAACCTCACAAAGAGCAGCATCCCACCACGGCGGCTTCATGCCGCAGCCTTCTTCCTAGGAACCTCCCCACACCTTGCTTTGTCTGAACCAAACCCTCAGCGCATTCGCCTGGCCGGGCTCTGAGATTGACACGGAAATGTGAACGGGCCCGAAAAGCCACTTTGGCAGAGGCAAAAGCACCATGCCGCACTGCCGGGCAAGCAGGGTCCTGCCCACTGCAGCCCCGGCCCACAGCAGCCCCTCTCACTGGGGGTACCCTGGGACCAGGAGCAGCAAAGGAGGGATAAGTGTGCACCCAAAATGGCTCGGCCAAGGGGACTTTTAAAAACCCACCTTCTTAGCTAAAACAAAGAGAAGAGAGTTGTGAGGAGAGCTGGGGAGAAAGGCAAGAGGGGTCTGCCTGGCAGCCCAAACGTACGTACTTTAGTTGATGCTGCGTAATAAGGGAATTAGCTAATGAGCTTACTGTGGCACATGAACAAGTCCTTTAGAAATACCATGGCTACCTGGGGAGGCATGCAGGGGAGCCAGGTGGCTCTAATCTGCAGACCTAGAATGATGAGCTCCCCCCCATTCCCTGAGACCAGCCCTGCTTACCTTCTGGGCAGCATGTGTTCAGGGGTGTCACAGGGGACTGATGCAAATCCAAAGAGAACTGGTCATGGAAACGGTAATAAGCAGTGTTTTGAAAAAACACCAGCCTGTGCTCATGGCTGATGTTAGAGGGGCTGCAGCTCGGTAGCCCCATGACACCCACGCAGCAGGGCTGGGGCTGCTCGGGGACCAGGACAGCCCAACTGGCCCCGGACAGGCAGCGCTGCCCCGGGCTGCCGGCACAGGGGCTTCCAGAAGTACGGATCACCTTCCCCTGCCCTAGCAGCTGTGACGGATGTGTCAGACGAAACCAAGTAACTCCAAAATATGCATTGTTTTTTTGAAAGTTTTTCAAATACAGCTGTATAAAATCTGAGCCGAAAGCAAATTCAAATGTAAGTGCGTGTGAATGTGCTAATTTGAACCGAAAGTGGGTGAGAGAACCTAATGTTAAAAGTTACTTAGAACAATGCAAACATTAAATATACAAATAGTCATCAAATACTTATTTAAAAAGTGGCTTTTAGACAGTAATCAGGCTGGGCTGCAAAAAAAATTATTTACTGATGAATATTGAACTCATTGAGGAATTTGTGCATGTGGCAGTATTTACATGAATTAGAGCAGGGGAAGTATGAACAACACTGAAGACAGAACACTCCTCCGAAGAAAAAAGGGAAAAGCAAAAATCTGAGCCAAAAATGAGGCTCCACTTTAAAAAATTACTCCCGCACTACTGAAGATAGGATATTTGCTGGAAAGGTGGAAATTGAGGATTTTTATTATTATATTGAGGTACAATTATTATTATTAACAATGAAAAAAATTATAAAACTTACACATATTAAGTATAAAAATTACTGAAAATTTTCTTGCCCAAATAGAAAAATATTGAAAACTATTCTATGGAAACCATTTTCCTTTAACTTTTCAATGGGATATTTTAAAATTATTTTTTTCTTTCAGTTTCCTAAACCAGAAAGCTGTTCAAAATTTGGAAGCACTGTGTTTTCATGTTTTCCTTGTCTTCTTTTTTTCCCCCACCCCAAAACTGCTTGAAGACCGCCTGATATTTGCGCTAGATTTCCTCTTCTCTTTTCTCATCTTTGATTCCC
>NW_009595628.1:10486-11891 GCF_000690535.1 Cariama cristata
AAGCTTTGGCACTCTTGTAAAAGAAAAAAAGAAAAACCCTAAATGCAATATAACTTGCTCAGCTATTGAAGGGTTGTACGAATAAAAGTAACAGAAGAAAGAAGAAAAGATTTTCAACATTTCAGTAATTTTTCAGCTGTAGTAGAAGCAATTTGTGCCTATCTAGAAAACGGTGGGACTTGCAGCTGAATGAGCCTGGATTTTTTCCCTTTTTTAAACGAAATTATCTTCTGAAATGCTTTCATTGGAAATTTTGGTTTTTGGTAGGGAAAAACTAGAGGCTATTTTCTGGTTGTGCCCCAGCCCACCTCGGGGGCTCAGCTCCCGCGCTGCCAGCTGGGGAGCGAAAACCCCCATCGGCAGCACCAGCAGCCGCCGCTTCTCCCGCAGCCAGACCCTCCGGCGGAGGGGGTGACATTAGGGGGAGTGTCGGTCACAGAGCTCGGAGGTGACACGAGATGCGAGGACGACCCCAAAGCTGTCGCAGCAGTGGGCGTGCAGGGCTGCAGATCCCCCGGCCCCACAGGGGAGGAGATGTCAGCGCTGGGCACAAGGATCTCACACACCTATGGTGCAGATGAAGGGAGGAAAACTGCTGCGGCTGTCATTTGGGAAGGAGGGCGAGATGTCCCCTCGTCTTTCCAACTGGTCACCTCTGTCCCAGCTGTGAGCCCAGGCACCACGAGTGCGGTGAGTGATGCCCCACGGTCCCACCCCATGCAGGGACTGTGGCTACAAGCATCGCTGCTTCCTGGGGCCAAGCAAGGTTGGGGCAGATGGGGGCTGTGGATTCAGCCCCTTCCTCCCTCCGCACCGGGGTCCTTTCCCGGTTCCCCACACCTCTGAGTGTCCGCTGTGGGACAGGGCATGGACCCACGCTGAGGTAGGGGACTGTCACTCTGCAGCAACGAAACACAAGTCAGTGACGATTATTTATTTTCCAAATAAATCAGCAGGTCTTGCAGGAGAAGGGCTGGAAAACGGCGAGTTTAGATTAGACCCTCCCCAAACCCCGGCTGGGCCTTGAGCCGCTGTCAGGGCTGCAGAGAAACAGCAGCGAACTCTCACGCAAATGGCCTATAAAAAAGGCCCCTGTCAAAGGCACCTTGACCTGGAGGCTCACTTTGGTGCTGGGCTCCCCAGCGGCCCTCCCCTCCCAGGGCTGCGCTCTCCTCGCATGATGTATTTCCCCTGCCTTTTTTAGAGCTGCATTATGTTAGCTCCAGGAAACAGCCTCTTCCTTCTTATAAACACAGCCCTGGGTTACTGACCAGCGGCCCTGCCCAGCCACTCTCTGTCCATCCATCACACCTCGCTGTCACCCTGGCAACATATCTCTTGGACCGGTCCGGCTCCAGAGATGGGAGAGGCGGGAGGCGGGGGAGCGAGGGGGGGGTCACATACA
>NW_009595629.1:0-6536 GCF_000690535.1 Cariama cristata
ATACTGAGTTTCCTGATGATGGTTGGGGAGTCACAGGCCGCAGACCACAGTAGCTTGCACTGCTGCCGCAGCAGGGCGGACACTTAGATGTCCCAGACCGGACTCTGCAACCAACAGGAACCAGATTCAGGAATGCACGGATCGGGGTCGGAGGCAGGAGAGCGAGCAGGGTCCCACAGGGATGCCGGCCATGAAAGAAGAGAGCGAGACCCTCGTGATTTATACTGAGCATGACGTGGATGGGATGGAATACCTCGTTGGTCAGTATTTGGTCACCTGTCCCATCTGCACTCTTCTGCAGGTGCAACCCTTTTACGACTTTTTACTCACTTAACAAAAGAGGGCTAGCAGTGGCCTTGGTTCTCATAGGGAGTTCATTGGGTTCTCCCAGTCCCTGCCTTTGTCTTCTGAGACTTGGGCAATGTGGCTGGAGCACTTGTCGATGAAGACTGAGGCAAAAAAGTTGTTGCGTACCTCAGCTTCTGCATATCCTGGGTAACCAGCTTGTCCTATTTCCTTCTGGAGAGGACCCACGTTTTTCCTAGTCTTCCTTTTATCATCACCGACGTACCTATAGAAGCTTTTCTTGTTGCCCGTGATGTCCCTGACCAGATTTAGTTCTATCAGGGCTTTAGCTTTCCTAACCTGATCTCTGGCTGCTCAGATAATTTCTCTATATTCCTCCCAGGCTCCCTGTCCTTGCTTCCACCCTCTGTAGGCTTCCTTTTTGTGTTTGGGTTTGTCCAGGAGCTCCTTGTTCATCCATGCAGGCCTCCTGGTGTTTTTGCCCGACTTCCTCTTTGTTGGGATGCATTGTTCCTGAGCTTGGAGGAGGTGATCCTGAACATAAATCAACTTTCTTGGGTCCCTCTTCCCTCCAGGGCTTTACCCCCTGGTACTCTACCAGGCAGCTCCCTGAAGGGGCCAAAGTCTGCTCTCCTGAAGCCCAGGGCAGGGAGCTTGCTGTGCTCCCTCCTCGCTGCCCTAAGGATCTTGAACTCCACCATTTCATGGTCACTGCAGCCAAGGCTGCCCTGGAGCTTCACATTCCCCACCAGCCCCTCCTTGTTGGTGAGAACAAGGTCCAGCATAGCACCTCTCCTCGTTGGCTCCTCTGTCCCTTGGGGAAGGAAGTTATCATGAACGTATTCCAGGAACCTCCTGGGTTGCTTAAACCCTGCTGTGTTGTCCCTCCAACAGATATCGGGGTGGTTGTTGCTCCAATTTGCCTTTATCATTGTGGTTTGCTTTCTGAAGTTGCTTTCTCCATCCTGGTATGTTGTGTTAGAGGAACTCTGCATCCCTGGATTACAGGTTTTTCCCAGGATTGCTCTCATATGGCACAGATACATGCTGCCTACCTGAGTCTAAAGATTCAATCTGCCCTATGGTGATATATATTTAGGCAGTCCAGATGTTGTTACCACTGTCCTTGTGTTTAACTTACGGGTATAGTTCCCAGCTCCTTAGTTCTTACACTAGAAATTTTCCAGAAAACTCTTTTAGTGCTTTTATGTAAAACAACCGTCAAAATCTCTTCTATAAAATCCTTACTGAAAGCTGATAAGGAACAATTTCTGCATAGTGCATAAGCAATTATGGCTTTCTATGTAATTTAGCTGAATGGAGCAAGGGAGGAAGAATATATGGAAATAATTGATGGCTTGATCAGCAAAGCAAAATACTAGGAGCTTTTTGACATTTAGCAAGGTCAAAGGCAATGTGTGTCTAGTGACCTGAAGAGATAATGAATATGCAAACACTGGCAACATGGAAAATTGTAAATGAGAATGAGATCATTTGAATTTTTTCTTATTTAATATTAAAACTATAGGCACTGAGAGAACCTCCTGAGATGTATCTTTTTCTTGTTAGAAATTCCAAAAGACAGCATAGCAGCAAGTACCCCACAACCTGAAGCATAAACACGGATGTTATTGAAAAAAACTGAATTATTCATAGAGATTTCTTTTTGACAATTGGTCGTGCAGAAGATAGTCTTACACCACAGAGCAGTTCACAGCAGTGTCTGAGGGCAAGACTAAAGACAGTCTTCTAGAGAAAAAGTTCTTTGTTTTTTTAAGAAGTGAGAATGACAGGAGGAATGGGAGTAGATGTAAATGTTGCATATCTATATTTAAAATATGAAGAATCAGAATAGGATGTCTTTGAATGCTCTACTTCTCCTGGAGATGGCATCCAGGATCTAGAGAAGTCAAATTATAATCTTGGGAGAATGGCATTTTTTAATCCATCAGTATTTCTTTCAGGTACATTCACAGAAATTTGCTCTTTCTTAACCGTGGTAGCTTTTTGCTGACGCTGGCGTATCGGTACTTCCAGCTGTTTCAGGTTAGCTCTGTGAAGCTAGGCTATCCCCTTGAAACTTGAGAGAGGGAAGATCAGCATGAGGCAAACAGCGTCTGTGCTCCATTAAAAACCTTCAGTGCACATAAATGGTAGGTTGAAATGTGGTGGAGTTTGGGTTCGTTTCAGGTTGATGCAAGGAGAAGATTGTCCCCTGCAGAGCACATGGATGCTCTGATCCTAAATGCCACCAAGCTGGGCAGGAAGACTCCGGTATAAATGTAACCCTCTGAAAGTCAGGAAGATCTTGTATGTGTATCTCTCCCCTGTTGTACATCGAGTGAGACCAGCATCTTTCTGTGATGTTTCACCCTGCTTCTTCCCAACATGGGTTTTAGGTTTGAATAAATAGAGTTTGGATGGTGCCTTTTCTAATAGTTTTATGACTAATTCAGGTGGGTGGAAAGGCTGTGGAAATTCATGGGAAGTAGGACAGAGCCAGCACCAGAGAAGCTAAGGAGGAGAGCATCTGCAAACACTGTTAAATGAGCTCCCTGGCCTTTATGCAGATTTGGTATCCCTGAAGGTCTGGGACATCGAGGGACATCCATCTGACTCATGTTCGGGGCATTTTCGGGGTGAGGGTGAGGAGCTTCTGGGGTCAGAGCGATGCTCCCTCCTGGTTCGTGGCAGTGCTGAAGTGCTGCAGAGCTGCGACAGCTCTCGCTGCTCCCGTTTGTGTGATACTGGTTTCACGATTTCTTCCTAATTCTGCAGCAGCGAGGGGAGGAAGGGTACCGGGGAGATACGGCACAGGTAGGTCCTGCCTCATCGGGCAGCACTTTGCTCCCACCTCGGCACGGCCAGCATCGGTCCCCTGACTTGCAAAGAGGTGATTTGCTCTTCCTGACGGTGCTGTTCTTGCAGAGAGACCCTGTCAGAGATAACACAAGGGGAGCAAAAGCTGGTAGCACCCACGTTCGTTAGCATGTCAGCTCTCACAACTGCCAGATAGGTGGGACCCCTGGAAGGAACCAGAAAAACCTGGTTGTTTCTTGGAAAGGCTTTCATGGGCTTTTGAGAGTGAATGGGAACGCCTGCATGGACAGTGAACTGTCCGTGGGGCTTTATTTCCTACATATGGTATTTTCAAGAGCAAAGGTTTTCTTCTGGCTTTGTATTGTGTATTAAGCCATGTCCTATTTTAAAGAAATGATGCTGTGATATGATAAAAGAGAGAACAGCTTCACAGTTAATAACTAGTTAAGAGATAGGAATCGTAGAGCTAATGTATACAGCGAGTTAAAACTGAAAAGGTTTGAGGGAAATCCATGAGACTCTTCACTAGGACTTGTGGCATTCAGTTAAATACCCAGAAATTATCATGAGAGGAAGGTAAACAGCAGAATGAGAAGGAATGTCGCAATTAGAAAAAATTAGGAGTTAGGAAAAAAAACCCAACCAAACACACACAAAGGTCAGCAAACATCACGAAAGGACTCCAGCGGTTCTGCTGGAGGAGAGAAGGTTGGCAAGGGCTCTGGAGCCTGGAAAGCAGTGGCTGGGGAGGGGGCTGCCAGGGTACCATAGCCAGCCTGAGCAGGGAAATGCAAGAACTGGGAGTAACAAAGTCAACAACCAGCCAACCCATGGAAAGGTGAACTGGAATAATTAAGCCGGCTATTCGGCTGTTCTTTTTTTGCCATTGGCCCTTTTAACTGAAGAAGGTGCTAAGTAAATATATTTCCTCTTTTTTTTGTCCCATATTACTTAGGAGACTTATTCCCATAATTAAAAGAAATAAGCATTTCAACAACAACTATGATTGCGAAGTGAAGCATTGAAAGTTTAAGGTTGTTCGGATTGACATAGGCACGTAACTAATTTTGTCCATGAATGCTGCTGTGTCACATGATGTATTCGGTTACACACTTACTTATTTTGCTCCATAAATCACTATTTTCCTGTCTAATTTTCAAATGTTTGACTTTGTGACTATAAACGTTTCATAAAACAGAGTCTTTTAAGGCAATATATGTGTTTAAAGAAAGGTTGCCACTTTCTCTGCACTCGCTTGTGGCAGATTTTATTTTTGTTTTTATTATTCAGATGTGTTGTCCACTGTTGTTAACATGAAGTTTTGCAAATCATTTTACCTGTGGAGAAAAAAATGGTGTCAGCAGGCACGTTCCTCTCACTCAGCAGCAGGAGTGAAATTAGACCTCGATTGGTACATAATCAGGTTTTTCTAATGGAGGTAGTCCAGAGGACGCTGGACTTACTACAGCAGTCACTGAGATGCTGTGAAAACTGGGAGGATCTTTGTTGCTGTGGGGAAGTGATGCTTTTTTGGAGAGCCTCCTTGTTTGGGTTGCTGTCATCAGCCTTTGGAAAAACGTGTGTGGCCATGTTGTACGAGATCCTCTTTTAACTGATTTCTCTCAGCAAAGAAACCACGTTATGAGTTAAATCACTGAAAACAGTAGGAATCTTGTCAGCGGCATCAGAGGATGAAAAGTTTCAAAGAGCACAGGACACGTAGGTTGTGCATCGACCATGTCAATGGCTTGGTAGGGTATGGGTTTTGGTTTTACCCTTGTGCTCCCTGCACGTTGCCTTGCTGTTCAGCTCCATCACCTGTCTGGGGAGCATCGTTCTGCTTGGTGCAAAGAGATTTAAATCATGCCTGTTCTTATCAAGCAGCAATACCGCACACCGCTCTGACCTCAGGTGCTTGCTGTGGGGACCGCAGTCATCTGCCGTGGAGGGTCTCTGTGGGCTGGTAGCCGCTAGCTTTCTTGAGGAAAGTTTATGATAGAAAATTCCTAGTAACAGGATTTCTCATGCTCTCCTCCTTATATTCAGAAGCTTTCCATGTAATAAAAGGGAAATTTCACACCTTTCATTTATTATTGTGTCAGTAAATAAAAATTCTGGAGAGTAAACGAAGAGAAGGCATATTCTATATTTTTTTAGAAGTAATTGTTATTTCTAGGTAGTCCAGGCCCTTGAAAATATATTCAAACCATTCACAGCTGATACATTTTTCTCAGTTTTCCAGGCTCCAGTCGCTATGCCCACTAATACATATTCTTATCAATAAAGCCATTTTTATCCCTGTTTTAATCAACTGTTTCCCTCAAGATGTAACAGCTTATTCAAATTTATTTTATCACTGGCACAGTTTCTCCTTTTTCCTCTGTTTGTAACAAGTAATAGATTGTATCTATCCTCATTTTCCTGTTTGTGGCAGGACTGGCTTACACGCAGAGAGGCAGGGGCACAAGTGATGCCCGCTCTTCGTTAGAACAAAGAGACAGAGGACTGACCTCTGTGACAAGGGATGGTTATTTTTTCGTTTGGAGGTCTTGGTTTGCACTGGAAAGGCCAACAGATGCAGTTTCTTCTGTAACTTGTCTTGTAAAGGTAATTACAATGTGTTTAGGCTTACAACATAAGCAACCATGCCAAGCATTTTCATTGGTGAAGATGTCTGTTATTTACTGAATTATCTCAGTGGTTATATTTCCCTGTATTGTCTTTGATACCCTCAACACATGCTATTGTACTTTGAGAGCTACGGAGGGAAAAAGTAGGCATCTCTATGTATCTCCTCCGTTTAAATCTGTAGTGGTATGAAAAGAGAGACTCTTGGGTTTTATTATCCCTTTCAAGCTAAACTCTGTAACTCTGAACCTGGAAAGCAAAACTTCTTGCTCTGTTGGAGGGAGCTGAAATTGTAAAGCTATATTAGCAAAACATATATTCTTCTCAATGTGTGCCTATATAGGGCTTTCTGAAATTGCCAGTGTCATGGCTGTGGTGCACTGGTGGAAGCTGCCCTAAAACAACCCTACCTGGCTTCTGAAAGGCATCAGGCAAAACTTTTAATGTTCTTAAGCCTTCGCACACCGTCGGTCCATTCCTGCCCTACAGCTCTTTCTCATTCAGACCTCTGTTCGTGCAGTTTAAGCCCCTTACTCTTCGTCCAACCTGCAATGGGGAGGAAGAGCAGTTTATCCTCTTTTGGTTGCTCCTTACCTAGTTAGGCTGTTGTGCTGTCAACCTTCAGGTTTCTTTAAACAACACGGACCTGTTTCCTGCAGATTTTCCTTATACATTGAGTTGTCTGGACGTGATCCCTATTGCTGTTTTCATCCATACTCTCTGAGGTTGGCCCCCATCTTCTTGAAGGGCGTCTCCAAGCCTGGGCACAGTTATACCCCGTT
>NW_009595630.1:0-747 GCF_000690535.1 Cariama cristata
GATGCAGCGTGCAGCACCATGGGACGGAGCACTCGCTGCTGATCCGGGGAGCGCAGCTGGCTGACAGCGGGGCCCAGGTCACCTTTGTGTCCGGCAGTGTGCGAGACTCGGCCACGCTGCATGTGCAAGGTGAGCAGGGCACTCGCCCTGGGGTCCTGCTGGGAGAAGGGCAGCAGGGGCTCTCATGCTGGAGGATGCTTCTCACTCCTCTGCAATATTGCTCAGCCCCGCAGGTCCGCATTGACCCAGTGCCCGAGGCTGAGAGGCTCCGAGAGGTGCCAACGGGGCTGCCCGTGCTTCTGGAGTGCCAGGTGTCCCCCCCGGGTGCCCCCGTCCGCTGGCTGAAGGACGGCGAGGCCGTGCCCCTGGATGATGTTATTGCAGTGCAGGCAGAGGGCTGCGTGCGGAGGCTGCTCCTCCGCTCGGCGGGTCCCTCAGATGCCGGCGTGTACACCTGTGATGCGGGAGATGATGCCGTGAGCTTTGTGGTGACTGTGACCGGTGAGCTGAGCACTGCATGTGGGAGCCTGAACCCCACCTCCTAATAGTTCTCCTGCCCCTCTTCTTGCCCCCATGACGGGGCTGAAAGCTGCTGTCAGTCGGGTGCCCGTGCTGAGCCCCGCATTATCCCTGGCAGAGGCACCGGTGAGGATCGTCAGCTCCAACGAGGATGCTCCCCACAACTACGTGGCCGGGCAGCGTGTTGAGCTGGGGTGCCAGTTGTCCCGCACAGCAGCCCCGGCGCGC
>NW_009595630.1:857-2176 GCF_000690535.1 Cariama cristata
GGCGGGGACTCCGTCTTTTACACCATCACTGTGGCAGGTGGGTGTGATGCTGGAGGGCTGGCAGGGTCACATAGTGGGAGGCTTTCTTTGGTGGGGCAAGGTGCCAGAGCACGTGTTGCTGTCAGCATTGCTGTCATTTGCTGCTCTGGGGACGCTCGTCAGAGACGCTTTTGCTGAGTCCTCACCAGCAGTCAGTCAGTTAGTCAGTCAGTCAGGGTCTTTGCAGCAGCTCTGGTGCTGCCAGACTGACGGGCAAAGGGGACGGCTCACTTTGCTGGTTCAAAATGCTCAAGCACCCCAGGGCACCCAGCCCCTCCATGCCAGGGTATTTGCCAGACCTCTGCCACGGCTAGTGACCAAGTCCTCCTCTGAGGTCCTAAAAATAGTGGGCCCAGCACCTGGCGTGGGGTGACTCGTGGTCGGACATCGCTCTGATGGACGGTGTTAATTGCTGACCTGAAAATTAGTGGTTGCCTGGATACCGACGATTGGGTGGTGTCTGCTGGGTGTGAGCAGGGGACGGCGTCCTGCATGTGAGCAGGGGACAGCGTCCTGCAGTGGCTGCTCCGGCCGTGGAGCCGCTTCTGGCGTCGCCAGCTGGCAGAGGATAATGAAAGCTGAAAGCGAGTGAAAGACTTCCCTTTTCTGGGCCTGAAACCCACAATTCCACAAACATACGAAGGTGACCGGGAGCAGAGCTAAAACACAGTTAAAAGGCCCCGTGACTGCAGCGGTAAAAGCCTCTCTGTGGTGTTAATAGGTGGCAAAAGGCCAAAGTTGGTGGCAGAGGATGTAGGAGTGAAGACAGGATAAGAGATGTTGGAAGAGTCGGTGAAGTGGTGACTGTTGGGAGGGTGAAGAAGGGAGGGGTTTTACTGTGATAAAGGCAAAATCGCCAGCAGGAAGGACAAGGAGTGCGGGTTTGGGCAGAGGCAGGAGGCATCATCCTCCCTGCGGGGGTGCGGGGCATGGGGAGCTCAGCTTCTCTCGGGTGGGAGGAGGGAACACCATCTGCTGAAGCTCAGCCTTTGGGCTGAGCAGCTTTGCATCTCTTTGGCAGAAGGGTCTTAGAGAGGCTGGCTCAGTTCGATCAGGATTTGGCCATCAGTGGCACCAGCAGGGCTGGGGGTGGGTGTCAGGAGGCTCAGGTTGGCACCTCTCTGGCACGAGTGCCGAGCTGGCTGCTGCAGTCAGCGCTGGTGTGGCACGCTTGGGTTTCCCCCAGGCATCCCAGCTATTGCCCATGGGCTCCTGTGGCACGGAGCCCGCCTGCCTCAAACCCGGCCCCCCCTACGGGCCTCTGGGTTTCCCCGCAGCCG
>NW_009595631.1:0-328 GCF_000690535.1 Cariama cristata
ATCACTGTTGCCCCGCCTCTTCCGCGGGTTTTATATGAGCGCTGGCCGAATCTTCTGGAATGACGCCGCCCTACGTCACGGCCCTGGAACGGTCTAGAATTCCCGCGCGTGACGTCACCGCCGGTACGTGGAGGAGGAGGAGGAGCCTTTTTCCGCCCGCTCGGCACCGCCCCCTCGGGAGCGTGCGAATGGCAGGGAAAGCCGGGCCGGGGAGGTCGCTCCCCGCCTTCCTCCTGAAGGAGGAGGCTCCCCGAGGGGCGGCTTGGCTCCAGCAGGCATCGCGGGTTACAGTCGCTAAGGTGTGCTTTTTACGGCAGGCGTTGTTAAC
>NW_009595631.1:364-56521 GCF_000690535.1 Cariama cristata
TCTGGCCTCAGGAGAGTCTGACGAACGCCCTGGTAGAAGCTTCCCCGCTCCTGGGGAGTGAGTACTGGCTGCGCCTTAGTAGTTGTTCTCGTTAATTAGTAGTTACGTGGATTTCTGACGCCTTGTTCCTCAGCGTTTGGGGAATGAGTTGAGCTAATGGTGTGCCCCTGCACTGAATTCATTTCTCACTTGCCCTTCCCTCAAGCCAGCCTGCTGAGAGTGGGCTAGAAAGCCTGGTTAGTTTTCACCTTTCTCCAGGCAACTGAAGGTCTCCAATTAATTATTTACTGCTCAGGTGAAAGAGGATAACTGGTACTGGTGTGGGAGCTGAGTAAAAGCATATCTTCATAGAAGAAGATGAATTAATGTTGAAAATCGCAAGTGAAAAATATAGAAAAGCTGTATGAACTAAACCCACGTTTTGTTCGAACTCGAGATGAGTAGAAATGCTTACAAGCTGTTTTTTTTTTTTTCTGGGAAACAGTTCTTTATTCCTGGGAACAGTTTTATAAAACAAAAACACCTACGGTGGTTAAGATAAGGCTGTAGTGCTCTGTCAACTACAATACAGGTAAAAAGTTAAGATGACCGTGAAGGAAAGAACCCTATTGCATTGTCTAACAGTGGAAAGTGGAGACAAAGAAAAGGAGAAAAAAAAAAAAAAAAAAAGGACAATGTGGGTTTTGAATGAAAATTTTATATGATTTAAAGCTCTAGTGCCATTATAATGAACTTTCTACTATATTTCAGGTAAATACTGTTAGAAGATTGAATTAATGTAATCTATTCTTTGTATACTCCTGTCCTGTGTATATTAAGCATGTAGACCTACCTAAAGGGGGGGAGCTAATCTACAGGAAAATAACCCAAAATATCAATGAAAGGAACAGTTCAAAACCAAAGGCAGGCAATTAGTGTTGGTAACTGTTATTTTCTCTAAGCGGAACTTTCAGTGTGAATTGAGTGTTGCAATTGTGAAGTTATGTTGACAGGTAAATACAGACATTATTTTCTGAAATAACTATAGTAAGTTACTCTGTAAGTTTGTAGGCTGAGAGCTATATATCTGGTTTTTTAAGGGAAAAAGTTTGTTCTGGTAATGGTCTTCAACTTAAATCAGCTATAATCCTGAAAATAACATTCCTATCTAAGAAGAAATGATAAATCTGTTAATAGCTTTGCAGTAGCTCAGTGCTTCAGCAGCTGTGAGGCTTTCAAAGCACATCATGAATTTCACAGAGAATTGAATTTCAAAGATCAATTTATAGTATGTTGTAAAGAAACAGTATATAATTTCTGTGAGTAGAAGCCCTCATGTAGGTATGTGTAGATACTGGTAAATACAATATGAACACAAATTTGTGAGTGGTTTCTTACTAGTAACAGTTGTTACTACTAGTAACAGCTGAAAACGTTGCTAGTGTGGATCTTTGCTTAAGAGCATTGAGCCTTCTGCTTTTTTTACTTTCCTTTCATTTTATTAGAGGGAGCTATCGGGTTATATTTACTTTATCTTAAATATTAAGTATTTGTTTTCTCCATCTTTGGTTCCAGTTGGTACAACTGAACTCCTTATTTATTCAAAGAATTAGTGGGAAAAGTAGTAAGGGCTAGTGTTCTGGATTAGAAAAATAGGAGAGAGATCAGTCCATCAGTATTTTCGCATCATCATCTGCGTCTCCTGCGTCACTCTCGTCTGAGTGTGATACATAAGGGGAATACAGTACTTCTCTAGCTGTCTGAAGCAAACATTTCCTATTTATCAACACTGTATTTATGGAACAGAGTTGCAATCCTCAGCAGCTGATTTTACTCATGTAATTTGTCATAAATGGTAATAAATGTAATACAGCCTTTAGACTTGCAGACATATTTCTCAGCAATTACAGTGGTGGTTCCTTTACTCAACCAACCTGGTGATCAAGTGCGTATATGCTCAATTCTTTCTTTTGCTACACACCTTGCCTCCTTCAGTTTGTGGTTGTTCCTAATTAGCAGTTGCTTACCCATTTCTCAGATGAACAGCTGATCTCTTTTACTGTTCTTTCCCTTCCTTTCCCTACTGCTGCATGTAACACGAATCACCTTGTCACTTTTTACTTGTACAGTATCAAATTTGCATGTAGGTGTAAACAGGAAAACAAACAGAGGATTTCTGTTCTCTGCAAGTAGGCAGGACTGGACTAGGAGTGGGGAATAATTAGATCTTACTGCCTGTTTCCTTTAACCACCAGAGGACTGTGCCTTTGATTCCAAAATAGGTATTCCCACTGTTAGCACAGAACAAGAGTCAAAACGCTGCCTCCCACCTGGCCATGGGAGCATACAGCATCTTTATATGTTACAAGAATTATGCGTTTATCTTTTAATCTTTGCTATATGAAATACTGATAGAATCTCCTTGTTTACATTTCTGTCTTTTATTTGGCCATATTACCATTTCTCGTTAATCATGCCTTCTAAACTGTGAAGCTGTTGTTGGAAACAGCACCCTGGAGACACAGGTAAGAGTACAATCTGCTGAATTGCAGCTGCGGTTCCTTGCAGCACCCTTGACTTCTGTAAAGCAGTTCCACGAATAACTTTCATTACAAACACCTGAAAAAAAAAAATCAGGAATCTGAGGGCTTGAAACTTATGTCTGTTTTCAGTCACACTAAATTTGCATAAAGAGCTTCAGTAGTCCCACTGGAAAGTGAAATCAGAATCGCAACAGGCTTCTCTTGATGTTGGGCTAAATTGTTTCCGCATCCAAACATTTAACAGGTATCATGATTTCTACAAAGCTGATAGGAAAACACACTTTAAATAATATTTTTAACCTGTAATTTTTACTTTTTTAAAAAATATACTTTAAAAGGCTATTTAAAATATAACAGTTTCATGTAATGGACCTTTAATGGTACTGGAACTTTTTCCCTATAATTAGTATCTGAAAAGGATGTTTTGTACAGAAGCAAGCTCTTGGGAGAATGTTTTTGCCTGCGATGGGAAGTAGATCTGTATCTGCAAGCAAATTTAAATGATGGCATTTGTTTTGAGCTATTCTAGGGCAGTGAATAGTGAGTGACTAGCATCTTTAGAGGATTTTTCTGAGACAAGATTTAATTAAAATGTGCAACAATCCGTAGTAATTAATTTTAGTTGCTCGTAATACAGAAGGAATAAGGAAGACCCTTTTTCATAGTACAGCTTTGATTTGTTAAAGGCCGGGCATCTCTCAGTGGTTTGGGCCTGTAGAAAACTTGACTGCAAATATGGTGAGATAAATGAACACCTATAAGTAAATGTGAAAAGACAAGCTACTTTGAGTCTAAACCAATCTTTCCGGAGAAAGAAGCAGCAAAAGTGTGTCTAGATGTGCTTGTCCTCAGACCAGCTGTTGTTTTGACTGACAGTATGTCCTGCCTCTTTCCAGTTGCTCAGAAACAGCTGCCTCTTCATCCAGATGTGCTTTTGCAGCTACTTTTTTTTTTTTTTCCTTGCGGTTCTGAGTTAGGACGAGCTGGTAGTTACAGGCAAATCCGAGATGCTTTTGTTATTGACACTCAGACTCCAGAAGCTTTGCATAAACTAACCTCTGTTTTTCTCTATATTGTTGTGGAACAATTCCCTGGAAAGCAGAATGCATTGTTCAGAAAAGAAAGATGAAAATCCTGTTGCTGCGACGTGGTCAAGGAGAGCAAACTTTTTCCCAGAGAGATTGCTACTGGAAATTTCGTGGAAATATTAATACATGCAGCTGCTCATGCTTGTGGATAGCAAAGTGTTTTGTGGGATAAACTGCTTCACCTGACAATCGTACGTGAGGTAGTCTTGTTTCTGCCTAGAGATGCTGATTTGAGTATGGAGAAATTCTTTTCAGTTCTGCAAGTATGGGGAGACACAGCTAGGGGTAAAAGTTGTCCTTTTTCTAATCTGAATTCCTTCATTAGAAGTGAATTAATATAAAAAGTGTATGTGAGTTTAAAAAGATGTTGCTTGCCTGGGGCTTTTCATTATGTAATGTGCCCTCAGCATCTTCTCCTTGGCCCAAGCTAGCATAAATTTGTTGATCTTTAAGGTATGCATTGAGACTTATTTGTTTACTAACCCTTAACGGAGGCTTAGCCACAGTAATGTTTGAAGACATATCTGGATTTAGAATGGATTTAGAACCCTGAAGGCTACTCTCGTTTAAGAGTAACTGTGGGGTTGATTATGTCTTTATTTTAGCTAAAACATTTTAGAGGCCAAAATGAAATCTTTAATTTTATGAGAAACTGAGAAAAAAAAATGCTACAAATGTATTGTGTGTGAAAGAGGTATATAATCACAGTAAATGCCGCTAACAGCCATTCAGGAGCATAGCAGAGAGAGGGCTGCAGTTACTAGCAAGTTGAAAAACTGCCAGGCTTTAAGAGGACTGTTTTGAAACAATGAAAAAAAGATTAGAAGCGATGCCATTTCTGTAAATAAATGTAACAAAGCCTTTGAAATTGAAACTATAAAGGTTATTAGATGTTTTGCTGGTGGTTGTGGGGTGAGAGGTTTTCTTGTTTTAAACTCAGTGCTGGAAGTCTGGAATAACAGGGAGATTACCAGTTTAACATCATGCTTGTACCAAAAAGCATTATTTTACATTAAGATGTTTGTTACCAGTTACATTATTTAAAAAAAAGAAAAAAGGCCAATCATGCAGACTTGTTTTTTAACATGAATCAACAAGCTGCTTAAACTAATGGGGTTGAACAGCAAACAGCATCCAGAATTAGTATTTATTTAAAACAAATGGAGGAATATACAAGTTTTACGGTGAATCATAAACATTCTTGCCTTACAGGTAAAGAAATAGGAGAGTACACAGCTATTGGCAGTTTCACGTTGCCATCGTGGCATTGTAAATTAAACCTGAAACATCCTGTCCCGAACATGAAGGGGTGCCATACACTCCACCCACGCTGAGGCTGACCTGCACATTGCAGTGCTGTTGGTTACTGACCTTAGTAACAACATGGCTTTGTTTTGGCCTCTCTGTTATTTCCGTTTGGATCTTGTGACAGTGCAAGTTTGTAGTGACAGTGACTTCAACTCTTAAGTATCAGTCACTGATTTCTGAGAGGTACCGATCATAATTGTAGAGCAAAGAACGTGAGCAGGACGTGAGCTTTATTTGCCTCTTAATTTCCTTCATAGCTTTGTGAGCCTGTCAATGCCCAGAAATCTTAACCTGTAACTGGAAAAAGCAGCCTATCCCACTGCAAAAATTCAGTCTGAGTCTAATGCAGTCTTGTGCAAGTTGCATGCAGGTAGATATAGGCATAAAAGAAAAGGGCCATAGCATCATGTAAACTGCAGCATGTAAAAATCATTTGAAGGTGAAGATCATTCCTTGCTGAACTCTACGGAAGTTGCTGACCTCGTTTGTTAGGATTTATTACTTGAAACTTGAAGAGTACCTAGAAATGTTGTAGCAGAACTACAAAGGCAAGTTGCGTGTAGAGCTGTTTCTTACAGCATGATGTTCATAACCCTATTGCTAAAATGACGAAACTGTTTGTAGCTAACAATGGCAGGAAACTTAGTTTATCACAATCATGTGAGTTTTCTATTACAGTCAAACATACACAGTCCAAAAGCAACTCTTCTCCACCAATGCCCCCCTGGATAAATTCCCCTTGCTTCACAGCCTGGCTGCCCTGCAGCAACCTTTGTTACTAGGGGAGTGATTTAGCATCGGAAAACCCTTGATTGCATCGAAATAATTTTCTAACCATCATTTAATTTAAGGAAGATTGTATGAAAAACAAAAAAGTCCTTGCTAAACACAGAATGTATAGAAGAGATGTATATTTGAGGTTTTCTGTTTATTTGCTGAAAGTACAAGTTTTAGAGAATTTAATGGCCATTTTCCTTCCATGAGACCAGCCTGTTACTAGCCACTCAACACCCAAGATGCAACTCAAGCAAGGTAATTAATGGTTGTCAATTGGATTCCTTCATATAACATAGCATGTAAAACATTTTAGATGACCAGAAGAAAAAGTAAAAAAACAACTGAGATTTCTTGCAACAGAGTTTAATCCCGTTTTTCCTTTATGATATTTCTGAAAAGTTAGTTGCAAGCCCATGGAAGATACTAGCAGCTTTCTGCAAAGAATCATCAGAACAAAGTGGGAATTTGAAAATTATCCCAAAAATGAAGGAACTAAATCAATCCCGACAAAAATGAATTTTTGCTGTGTAAGATTTTACCATTTTTTACCATTCAAATCACCCCTGTTCTGTGTTCAGATATTTTCAAAGCAAGTTTCTGGTGTAAGAATAGACCCCTTAGAATCATACTGCAACCTTTTCTTTTCTTTTCGTTTCAAATTGCATTATCTACAGTTAGGCATTTGGCTATGGTGCAAGATACCCTGGAATAAAATTCACATCTTTCTATAATGTTAGATATTTACTAGTCTTAAATTTTCCTAGTCACTACGTCTGTCTTTGTACCACTAAATAAAACATTCTACATCATGTTCTCTGACTCTGAAGCCAAATGACATGGCACAGCTTGCATCCCTCTCTTCTTCCTCCAGACAGGGTAGTCATTGACGTCATCTTCCAGTAACAGCCCCTGGCCTGGGTTATCCCTGGGCTTAGGGAAATGCTAGTTTGCACACACCAAAACCATCCCAGGGAAGGGATGGCTTGAGCTATTCTCTGGATCTTTTTTGTTTAGCTACTTCTATACTAGTAAACTAGACTTTCTTACATCCTGGGAAGTAATTTGTTTAGTCATGTGTAGGGACTTCTACAGTGTATGATAGGCCTGGTTTGGTGAAGCTGATGAAGTACTGGTGTAGTTGTTATGCTGGAGGAGGTGCTTGGCTGTTGCAGTACTGGGTTTCATAGGTATAATTAACTTGAAGGCATTTCCTAATGTAATTAATCTACATTTCTTTAAGAAAATAACTTCATTGAATGTTCTTTTTTGAAACTAGAGTTAATAAAATCAGAATTGCTTCAACTTCTGTGAACAAATTCGTTGGAAGTCTTGGAAAAATAAAAGATTTGCATCTTAAAGCCTTGTAGACTCATTAAAATTCTTCTCATGGATAATTAAAGAAAACTGAATTAAAAGGAAAGTTTAACAGTAAGCAGCTCACAGGCACTGCGACATTTCAAGCATGTTAAAATCAGAAAGAAATAGCTTTTGTAGCTGTAGGCTCCTCCTCTTGTATTACGTGTTTTCTTTTTTTTTTTTTAACAAATAACCAGTTACTGTTGGTTTCTTCAGTTGTCCAAGTAGCTTATTTATGCCTGACCCGCACAGTTCTTTAGCATATTTGTGACCAGCTTTAGAAGGTTTGTCAGCATGCCTAACAGTGGAGAGACTCTTACGAAAAAATTACAAGATGAAAATGCAATGAACGTTTCAGAAAGCTATGAAAATGGGTAAAGTAGCTTGAGTATTTATTTTAAACTGATTTACAAATCTTTCACAACTTAAGTTTGTCTTCTACTAGTGTGCAGATCCACAGGAACCTTGTCTGCCTAATAGTGTCTACTATCTAATGCAGAATAAGGTGTATCTTTTCAGGCTAGAATGAGAGAAAATTATAATGAAGATTCTAAATTAATTTATTCTTCTATGCTAACTTCTAGTTTGGCATTAAACCTAATAGCATCAGTCAGTATGGACTATGTTGCTTGTATCCTATTTGCATATATCTAGTTGTATAGCATTCATTTTATAGCACAGAGGCTCTTAGCCCCAGAATTGCACTCAGCAGAAGTCCATGTACAGCAGCTCTGACAAGAGGTATGTTTAGGTCCTATGGTTCAGCTGCTCGCAGCTAAGCAAAAAATATGGAAGGCTACCTGAAAATACTGGTAAACTACTAGGCTTTTATGCTTCAGTATATTAAATGATTAATGACTTTTCAGCCATGTAGTGAGATTACAGGCATTCTCAAATACCAGAAAATAGCAAAGTTCAGATAGTCAAGAAAAAAAAAACCACAGTTGATGCTCCTGTGCCATCCCTTCATGTGTCTCTGATGGTAAGAGTGGCACTAAAGACTCTAGAAGTTAATTAACGGTTGCTCTGCACATACTACAATGCATATAATCTACTTTGAATGGACTTTCAAAAATACGCTAGCTGCAGCTATGGAAGTTGGTCTCTCTCCCCTTCTGTGTTTGGGGGAATAATCCTTAGATGATAATTGGCCTTTGTGGTTGAACATCTTCTTCCCATCAAAGGCAACAGAACTTAACCAGGTAATGCTTATCTTAGAGATGGGAGTGCGGAACTGAATTTTTAGAAGAGTTTGGTTTGGGGTTTGTATTACCTTTTTACATGTAAGCTAACCCTACTGGCTCCTGTCTTCCTTCTGTCCTAGGCAGCACAAAAGGGAAAAATACTTTCTTTTTCCTTTTACTCCTTCACTGTAATGGTATCTTCTGTTAGAGAAAGCTCCCCATCCCTAGAGTTTTTGGAAATCTCTATTTTAAGAATAGAACGACACATCTCACAAATGTTTTAACTTCTGATTATTGTAAGTTTGTCAATATTGCTGAGTACTAATTATCCATTTCCAGATACTGAACTATTGTATCTGGTAGATACTTACTTTTCTGTTAAGTTAAATCTAACTTCGCATTTGTTTAAGTAACAACTTGCATGTTATGTCACTTGGAAGATTTGCTTGACCCTTTCAGGTAAACGATTGATTGCGATAATTTTTATCATAATGATTTCTTCTGTTCTGGGCTTTGTAATCCTGGATAAGCATCATTAGGTGCAAACTGCAGACTTAACGTTTTTGGAAAAGAAAAAAGTTTAAGAAATCTTTGTAAGCTTTTGAATGTTTGGTTGTTGTTGCTTCTGGAGTCCTAATACAGTTAATACTAGAATTGCCTTTTTTTTTTTTGCTTAATCTGTCCAAAGATCATAAAACAGAATTTGACTTGTGATCAGTATAGGTACACACTCACTCATTAAAGTTAGAATTTTGCTAAATAAGTAACAATACCTCTATTTTAGTCCATGCATGTTCCTATTTGTGGCATGCTTAAGCAAAAAAAAAAAAAAAAAAAAAATTCTGTATTTTCTTTATTAAAAAAAAGCTAAAAGAGAATTTAAAAATACATAGTGATTTGTACCCACTGCAAACAGAAAATGTAAGCTTCCTGTATTAGAAAGATGTTTAGCATTTCGTTTGTTTCCTAATTTCTACTGAAAGAATATCACAGAGTAGAACTCCAAACACTTCTGATGCGTTCAAAGTCCTTGGCATAAATACTTCTTTGTTATTTTTTTTAAGAAGTCAGTGCATGTTGTCCTGTTAAATAGTTTACCTGGTGTGGTTTGAAGTTAGGTAGCAAACTTTATATTCCTTTTTTTGTATGCTGGAAGTAGGATTCCACTTAGAAAGGACTGGACAAAGAAAATAAAATTCTAGAAAAATGGAAAGAGGAAAAAAATACCTTTCATAAGGCTGAAATTAAATCAGTGTGACCTAAAAATGAGGAAGAGAAGAAATAATGAGTTCTGTGTGACCTGACTTTGCTGCACTTCCTGCAAATAGCCATACAGAGGCACCTACCGGAAGATTTCAGCTTCAGGTCTGGGTTTTTGCTGTGCAGGGGAGAACAGAGCCAGAAAATCTGTACCAAGGTCAGTGAAGGGTTGTAGCACACTCCCAGCTGCTGAATAGAGCCTTTTTTGGAGGGCAATAAAAAAAGGCTGCGATACATTGTTCATTCCTTCCCATTCACCCACATAGTTCTCAGCTATCTGTAAAACTGGTCTGCTCATCAAAATAAATGGCCTGATTTTTGAGGATATTTAGTCCTAACAAAAGAAAAAAATAATTTTATTTTTTGCAAGTAAAGAGAGAGATTTTACTACCAGGTGTGTGCCAACTGTGTTATATGGTAAAATAGGTCTCAGCTATTAACTTTATCTTTAGTACCTTGCTCTTTATTAAGCGTTTGTGTTGCTTTTAAATAAACCTTTGTGTGGGAAGACGTTATATGAGTAATTTGAGAAAGACTGGCTTCTTGTGCACTATGAAAAGCAAACTGATGAGTCAGCTGGCCCTTTTTGCAAGAGTAGGAGCATATCTGGGCTGATTTGTGGCCCCCTTTTTAAGTCTCATGAGGGCACGAAAACCAATTAAAACCTAAATATAACCTGTTCTTCGAGGACAAAGGGAAATTTTAAATAGAACAAATAAGGAATATATTATCATATTGCCCTAATTTGAATAGAGGAGTAATTAGTAAATAAGATGAGCGGTCATAATAGACAGCAATGTCCCTGTAAAGGACCAGGAGGATCTCTTGTGACTCTTTACTTTGCTCCTTAATATAGAAAGAATTTTACATGTAATACAAAATTAGGGTTTAAAGAACTGATGTTGTGTGTTATTACTGTGTTGTTTCTTTTTTTCCTTATGCCGTAGAGAAGGAGAATACACCTTCAACATGTCTTAAGTAACAATTCACAGCTCCTCAGAGTCTGGAGATGCAGTATTTGCTACTTGGCTATTTATGTGCTGGTCACAGATTTGTATTTAGCTGCTGAGTTATCAAAGCTTTGGTACTATGTTGCTATGTTGATTTAAGTCAGAGTGACTTTATTTTCTTTGTCTAGAACTCTAGGACAGATCCATGATTCTAAATTTATTGTCTTGGCTCCCTGTTACAACCTCTTCCCAGAGCTCTGCTTTAAAATACTGGATTCAGCACTTGCAGGATGTATGGGGAATTGGAAAATGGTTACTCATGAATGGGATCCAGATGAGGATATTTGGTTTCTGAAGTTTCTAGGCAAAGTGCCAGAATTGTTAAAGTTTTCAGAGGTACCCATAGGTAATTTAAGCCATTGCTTTTTCCTGCCAGAAGAATTGTCAGATGGTTACTTAATGATTCCATCTTGAATTCAAATGCTCCAGTAAGCTGTTGAAAACACCTAACACCCAATGAAAAGTACTTTGGAATGTGCAGATGTAGACCCGAAACATACTACCAAAAGCAGCTGTGATGTAGATTAAGGCTGGTGGAATGTATATAGCTGGGTTGTCCTGGGGAACATGGAACAAAAGCTTAGGGGGAAAAAAAAGTTCCCATTGTTAGATAAATACTATCTGTAATATATAAATATTAAGATAAAGGACACTCGTTACAAAGAATGAAGCAGCAAAAGCTGCACAGTTATTGGAAGAAGGATTTTTTTTCTTCTGCTTTATTATGGATTACTTAAATAATCAAACAACCAAGCTGTAAGAGTTTAGAGATGAAATTTACCAAGTCAGCACCAGGAGAAGCAAACAGTGAAAGATTAAAACAAAATTTATGAATAAGTTCTGCCTTGGAAAAAATGTGTATTTTCCTGTTCAGACTATTTTGTGTGTATTAAATATGAACCTTATTTAATAGATAGGAAAGTCAATTCAACAAAAGTGTTTAATAAAAAAGTGCTAGTGCAAATGGGGATTTGCACACCTTGCTCCCTAAGATAAGCACCTGCATATTACAAAATATTTCTTTGGGCAAGGCAAGCAGAGAAAGGAGTTTAATTATAAGGTGGAGACTGTGTTGTAAGAAATACACAGTAATGTGCGTAGGGCCCCTTGAAAGTGGCCTGGTGGGTGAGATTGTAAATGGTACACTCAGAGGAACAGTGAGGCAGGTGAAGGAGCTGTACTGCTTTGGATCGGCACAGTGTGGGCAAAATACAGGGGAGCCTTCCCGAGAGCTACTGAGTCTGAAAGTGCTATGAGAGCATTCCCAGGAGAGGCTAAACAGACTGCTTTTTGGAAAAAGCATGTAAGCAACAGAGAAATCGTTACAGACACTGTAACTAGGCATTCCCTCGTTATTTGCTATGTTCTTTGTTGTAGACAATCTGCAGGATAATTTATTTTGAAGGAATGAAAGAATAAAAATCATGCAATAGTTACTATAAAGCTTTGAAAATTAAGCAGACAGGAACAGCAGCAACATGATTGACCACAGCCATAGCTTCGCACCTTGAACACAGTGTTCTTCTAAACTTAGGCACCACATTAATTTCAACTTATCTGATAATATATAGTATGAATGCAGTCTCTTCAACAGTGAATGTTTCCCATACATTAAATGAGAATAAAATTAATAAAAATACTTCCACTATATGGTGACCCCACACATATGGGACAATATTATCCAGGAACAAGGTGAGAGCGGAAAAGCTGTGTAATGAGAGAAGCCTCTGCGTTAGAAATACCAGGAAAGGGAGGATGAGATGATAGCTTCATCAAGAATCCAGACAGCATAGGTCTGGAAGCTAAGGTAATGGACTCCGGATGAATGCAGTCTGAACTACTGACTGTTTCAATTGCAAAAAAAAAAAAAAAGATGTTTAAGTCTTTTTTTTGTGAGCAGCTGTGAATGTGATTTCTAGACTTTAAGTACTTTGACTTGCTATAGGTATATAAAGGGTTATGACTAAATATCCTGAAGTCTAAAGGAATACCTTGTACTGACAATATACCTATGTAGTTACTTGATAAATTGCTTATATTTGCAAGTTCATAGAAAGCTGGTTTGTTTTTTAAAGTCCAAATAACCCCTGTAGAGAACCAATTGTTAAAAAATTAACATTGAAAAAGCTACAGGGATTGAACAATAGTGATAAGGAATAGGAATACAAAAAGAATGAGATGTCTTTTTATTTGCCACTGTACATAATCTGTTTAACTAATAGCTTCCCCTTAAATCTCACGATAATATGACTGCTGCATAACAGCGTTTATATTCCACTGGTGCAATTTGTGATCTTAGAAATCACTCTGCAGAATTAAGGCCAAAATATATTGAACCGTACAATGTAAAGTTCGTAGTTTTTAAATTTGAGAGAAAAGATTCTGACCTAATTATACAGGACAATCAGTGTATTCTGTGATGCTTATTAAAGTGAGAATTTCTGTAAAACATTTTCTCCATAGGAATTATTGATTCATTATCATATTAAAGACTAACTTTATAGATTCTTTTCAGTTTTATTCTTAGTTTTTTCATAAAATTTTACAATGAGGAGAGAATTTAGAGGACAGCAAATATCTGACTGTATTTGACCTAGAATACGATATTTAAGCAGAAATTCCAATTACTAGAGAAGGAAACCTAGAGCCTGTGGAAGGAAAAGGCCAATTGCAAAGTCCCTTGAAATTCAAAAATTATGGACATTAGTATCATAGTAAGTAGTGTCATTAATCAGACACTCAGTGTCATTATGGTAACAGAAAAAACAGTTTTTCTAAGGTGTAACTTCAGCAAAAGAGCAGTGCCATTTCATAATGATAGAAATGGAGAGTTACATTTAGTTTCTGTAGTTACAATAAGAAATGGTTCTGTATTCATTGGTTTCTATCAAATACACTTAGTTAAAAAAAGTAATTGCTGTGCCAGCAAATTCAGATTGGATGCTTTGCTTCTGGTGAATCAGCAGCAGCGGTAAGGACTGTCACTTACATCAGTTGTTATTTTACCATTATAGTATCAGTCGCACGTGCATTACTTGCAGTGGTTTGCAAGGGTAAATCTCACTAGAGCTTTTACAATCTTGGAAACAAAGAAGGAAAGGAAACTTTCCCTTGGTTAATCCAATATACAGAATGTTCAAATTCTTGCTTTTTCGGTTGGCCTGATGTGTGAGAACAGCTTCAGTATGATACAACGTCTAACTGGCACGGAGTAGTGGTGGTAGCTGCGAGCAAGTTGTGCTACGTTAGGATTTGCCCCAAACCTCTGGACAAGCCAGTCAGCCCTAAGCGTGCTGTGCCTCCGTCTTGGGTGAAGGGCGTGTGTGCGTGCATTGAATTCAGGCCGCAGATGAGGTCATGTTTGATAGAATGGTACTTTGAAATTAAATCTCAAATTACATCAGGAAATACTGTCATTCAAAAACCACTCCTGCTAATGGAGTTACACAGAAATATGCTTTGTTTAGTTCTGACTGGTCAGTGTTGTGTAACATGAACTCAGTTTGTTCTAATTGGCTTGCTAAAGTGACCTCTACTGTTAAATCCTATGCTTTGTAGAGGTTTTGTGTATTACCTTTGGAATCATAAACTTTTTTTAAATGCAAAAATTGGATGTAGAAAATCCACTTGTAAACTTGTAGTTGGATTTTGAAATATGCTGTCCCTGCACTAATAACGTTAAAGAATTTATGCAGAACCTCAGCCTTAACAAATTTAGCAGCCAAAGTTCAGGTTTCCAAAGCATTTTGGTTTTGCTGGGGCATATCGCCACCAAACCTAATTCTGCAGTGCTTTTTCTCCTTGCTGCAGTATGCTCAGTAAACTCTTGATCAAGCAGTCCCACTGAATTGTGCTCGACTCATTCTTACTTGCACAATGCCAGATAACATAACCATTCTTGGACCTTTACTTAATTTTAAAAGGAATAACTCCTAACAAAAGCTAAAAGTAACAACATTAAAAACTTGTTCCTTCACTTAGAAGGGATGGTTCTGAATATACACATAAGTTGTTGATGGAAGAGAAAATTTCTTAATTGTACTTTCTGGGCAAAAAACCCCCAACTCTCAAATTGACTGCTGTAGCTCGTAGAGGCAGGTAACAACTACTTTGCATGCAGTGTTACTAACTTTTAACACTCCTGAAGCTATTAGATGCATAGAGCTCCTCATAAGACACTTGTATGTTGAAGCATTACTAGAGCAAGTCCAGAGGTTCAGACTTGTTGGTTGACTATTTTTCTATTAAAGGAGCATAATATAAACTGAACCAGTATCCTGTAACAGTCAGATGAGAATAAAGCAAACTAAAGAGATTTTCATCTGGGAGAAGTCATTAATGATTATTATTAAAAGTCTTGAGTAGCCTCACAGGAGGCTTTTCTGATATATTACTAATCAGACCTGTTTTCTTCCGAGGGCTTTTTTGCTATTCCTTTTTGAAAAGAGTAATGTTCAGTTATCTTTTGCCTAAGACTTTGTTTTATTTGTTTTGTAAAATAGTAAACATTTTAAAAGCTTTGGTATTCAAAAGATATTTAAAGGGAAAGATTGCACTGGATTTCTGAACATCAGAAGTAGCTTTTCTTTAGAATAGGAAAATTTTTAAGAACTATTAAGTGTTTTGAGACGGCAGACAAACACATGTTTTTAAATTATTTCAGATGTTTTGGTTTTGTTCCCAGGTCTGTCATTCTGTCCTTGCAGTCCCACTTCATTAAGTCATCACTTTCCCATATGTCAAACACAGGCTTACCTTTCAAAATGCAGTATAACCTCCCTCTATATTTAAATTGCTCAGTTTCCTATCAACATTGGCCTTCACCAAACCAGTGACTATTTTCAGTGCCTCATTCTTTGCTTATCAGACAAACTCTTTCATGTTTTGTCCCATTACGCTGTTAACAAGAGAGGAAATATCCTCTCAGGCAAGATTAGTGATGACTCCTCTTTTTCCTTCAGCTGCTTTTGCGACCTGTACCTCTGCTCTGAGACACACAGACCTGCAGCATGGTAATAGCAAGGGAGGAGGTGAACTGTAATTGCCACTTCTGATGGGTGAAGAATTACAACATCTGCTGAAATCTTGTAAAAGGGATTCAGCTTGGTTATGGCTTTCTTAAAGTATGATTTCATTGTGAATAACAATAATAAATTCTAGGAGTGTCCCACATATAGGTATTCTACAAAATGTAGTTGTTAATATGAGATAGGAAATAATGTCTGATGTAGTGTTTGGTCCTACTGTTTGCTGCCTGACACTGCTGTGTAAAAAATACTGCTTTTGAAATTGTTTGTTATTTATTTGAAAGTTGGGAAGGGCATTGTTGGGACTTTGTCTTTCTACATTTTGTGTTAATTTATTACAATGTTGAGGAGAAGGACTTCCTGAGCTTCACTTGGGTCTCTTCTGTTGTACCTGTTGAGAGAGAATGGAAGTAATCCTGACTTGTTCTTGGCCTCTGAAATCTGCTGATTCCCACCCCTTGTTCTGTTAAATGAAGTCAGCTAAATTAAAAAAACTGCATGCGCCTATTCATTAATAATCTGCAGTGCATTGCTTTATGCAGTCAGTCATTTCTAAATGCTTATTGTTTGGGTGTTTTGCTCATGTAATCCTTTGCAGTCTGTTACCTTACAGACTTTCTGATTTTGAGTTTGTATTACCTGTGCTTTAAACTTCGTCTGGTTAATTTAAGCCAAGAAAGGTTAATTTTGTCCATGTGATAATGATAATTTGTTGCTTTGGTGAAGTTTTTGAGAAACTTTATCATTATTAGGAACTAAATCTCCTTCTTTTCCTAGCCTTAAAAAGACATACAAACAACTACAACAATAAAACCTAACCTCCGAGCTTCAACAGGTATCAACAGTGACAATTTACAAGATATTGTGATATCAGTGGCATGATCAAGGTTAAGATGGATAATTCATTCTTTATACTTGCATGGTTCATGGCATCTCTGTTGAGATTCAAAATTAATGTCTCCATCTAGTATATTCCATGATGTTGAAACCAAAAGTCCACTGTATGAAATAAGCATATCATCCTTAGAGTGAAGGCATTTCCCTGTTTAATCTGAGTGTAGTGGAGTTTGCAACAGAGAGGCAAAATGTTTTTTTCTGTTTTCTCCTGTTTGTATTTCTAAGTGCTTGCAAGCTGTGTTGTTGTTTTTCCTTCGATATATTGTATGTTGATTGTAGTGGATCCTACTAGTGCTCCTGGATAAATTTTTAATTGGTATCTTTTCTTTTAGAACCTTTACAGATGCACAGACTGTCTGCAGAGATACACTGCCTCATTTGGAGGAAACCCAAGATGAAGGCATAGAGCCAACAGGTAAGGATGTAAAAGATGATCCTTGGAAATTTGAGCTCTCTTTAGAATTTTTTTTAAGGTAATTTTTGTGTCTATTCTAGCAAGTTATGACTAACAAGTTTTCAGGGCTGGGATAAGGAGAGGCAGACAAAAATAAAATTAAACTGAAATAAATCAGGGCAACTGAAAAAAATTTCAGGAGCTTTCCGTGAACTTGCATGAGTTCAATAGATTATCCCAGGTTTTGTCTGTATTTGAGACCATTACTAGATAAAAGTGAAAAATAGCCTGATACCATGGAAAATCATACCAATTCTTGTTACCTTCAGCATCACAGCCTACTTACCAGCTGTCAACTATTGAGGATTTGGCGTTCCATGTAATAGCAGGAGGCTGTAATGGAAGACGTATACTTTGGTCAGTTCTGTGTTGCATTGTAGTGTACGCATACTACTGTAGTTTTAAACCAATGGTAGTGGTAAATTGATGGAGTTGTGCTACCATGTGGCTTAAAGGAGGTTTACTAGCGGAACTTACCAAGGTTCTTTGGAAGGTTTGAAGCCCTAAGGGAGCTCCCTGTTGCCTTGGTGAGGCTGCTGGTGGTATCTAAATTTGCTCATTTAAACGGGGAATATTTGTTCTATGAGACAATTGGAGCAATGACTGCAAGTAGTTTTTGAAGAAATAACAGATCTATGTAGGAATCTCACAGGCAGACTTTATACATATGTATAAATACATACCTGTGTGCATATATATGTATTTTTAAAAAGACAATTCTTTGATACACAATAGGTTTCTTTCCAAGAATTGAACTGCTAACTGTTTGCCTTTTGTTTTTCAGAAAGCAGAAAATAAATTTGGGTGGATAAAGGTGGTAACCAACTTCTGTTTTCAAATTTTCAGGGTACTTTATTGAACTATTTGAGACATATTGTATACATAGATTATTACTGAGACTGTGATTCTGCAGAGTACTTGCTTGTGTGCTCGTGAAGGCTCTGACCTATTTTTCTAAGAATTTATCTGGGACGCTGGTTACTGCTGTCAGCTCTGTACCCTGCTTCTCTCCCAGAGTTTGCTGCTGGCTGCAGTTGAGAGTAATATGCTGGGCTGTAAACCACAGTGCTCAGGAAGGAATGCACATGCCATTCGGTCACTCATGCAGAGGTGACCACAGCCTCTGGAAGAAACGTGAGGTGAACAACTGAGGGTAGAAGCCATTCCAGCTGTTCCATCATAATTTTCTTGCAAGCACAAGCCACACCCCATCCATTTTAATTAAGCAGTTCCTTTATTTGTGTTTAGATGTGTTTCTAAGTTGATGAATCAGGAGCTTACAATTTAAGTTAGCCTTCGTCTTCTATTTGACTTTGGGAATCTGTGGCACTACTTGTTATCCATTTAAATGAGAAGCAGCATTTGACTTGGAAACGTCACACAGCTATGCAGATGCTGAGTGGTAAAATGAGGACTGAATATCAAAAACTTCTCCCAAAAAATCTTTTGGGGGGAGGAGGAGGCTCAGTGTCTAGTTGTGGTGGGTTTGCTTTGTATATCAAGAGTAAAGGAGGAGATTCTGATGTTTTCTAGTTGTGCAGAACTGTCTATCTCATTTTTATAATTGGTATATTCTGCAGCCTCAGGAGTAAACTTGTCTAATGAGGACTGCAGATTGTTTGGAATTTTTTTCCCCATTCTTTTCCACCAATGTATAGAAGTTCATTCCTGTGGAAACAGACCAGATTTTGATTTTTTTTCTAATGCATATGTAAATCCAGAGTAACCTAACTGTTGGCAGCAAGCATTATATTGGCTTAAAACTAGTGTAAAGTTAAAAGAGAACTCATTCATGCTTGTTTTATACTGATGGAATTGCAAAATAATTTATGTTGGAAAAGACCACTGGAGGGCAACTAGTCCAGCTTTCCGCTTGTAGGAGGGCTCATTGCTTTGTTCAGCTGAGTTTTGAAAACCTCCAAGGATGGAGATTCCACAGCTTCTAAATCCCTCTTCTCAGGCTGGGTCACTTTCATTGTGAAATTATTTTTCTTTATCCAGCAAGAATTTTCCTTGCTGCAGCTCATGTCCATTGCCTCTTGTTCTTCTGCTGTGTGCCTCTGAGAAGAATCTGTCTTCTTTATAGCACTCTACTTCAGTATGGGGCAGACTGCAGTTAGATTCATTCTTTATCTTCTCTTCTCCAGATTAAAGAAACCCAGCTTCTTTAGGGGCTTCTTATACGTGGTACGCTCCAGGCAACTGACCGTCTGGTAGTCCCTCTTCTGGGCTTGCTTCAATTTGTCAGGATCTCTCTCTTGCACTGGGGCTTCCAAAACTGCACACTGCTTCAGGTGCACTCTCATGAGTACTAGGTAGGGGGAAATAATCACTTTCCTTGATCTGCTGGCTATCATCTTGCTAATGCAACCTGTGATGTAGTTAAGCCTTTATCTCCACCGGGATGTACTACTGGCTCTCATTCAGCTTGTCCACTGGGAGCCACAGGGTTTTTGCTGCTGAGCCAGCTGGCATCCAGTCTGTGCTGTTGCATGGGATTATCCTGCACCAGGTTCTAGACTTATGTTCACTGTTGTCAGCCCGTTCTTCCAGTTTGCCAAGGTCCATCTGAATGGCAGCCCTGACTTTTGGTGTGTTGGCCAATTCCCCAAGTTTGGTGTCATCTTTGAAGCTGGTGGGGGTGTGTTCTATTGTCCAAGAAAATAAAGCAGTAGTTAAACAGTATCATTCTCAGGACTAACCCCTGAAGAATGTAACTTCTAATTGACTGCTAGATAGACTGAGAAATGTTGACCACTGTTCTCAAAGACTGATTGTCCTGTCAATTTTTTATCCACCTGTTACTCCAACTCCATCTGGTCCAAACCTTCCAAGTATACTGGGTGAGACCTTGTTAAAAACTTTGTTAAATGTAAAGTAAACAACATACCACTGCTCTCCCCATCTCAGAGTCAGTCATCTCATCATGGAAGGCAGGTGGGTTGGATTTACCAAGGCCAAATCAAGTCTGTCCATTCTGGCTGGTCTCAGTCACCATTTTATAGCTCAAAATTATTTCTAGGAGTTTGTTCTATAGCCTTTCCATGGACTGAGGTGAGTCTGATTGGCCTTTAGTTGTTTGAATCCTCTTTCTTCCCCTTTTTGCAGACAGGTGTGACATTTGCCTTTTTCCTATCATGGGGACCTTACCAGGTTGCTATGCTTGTTCAAAGATGACAGAGAGCAGCCTTACAATGACTTTGGCCTGGTCTGCCAGTGTACGTGCTGAAGCATCCCATTTGGGCCCATCGACATTTTTGTATGTGTCCAGTTTGCGTAAGTGGTCCCTACTTTGATCTTCCTCTGCTGTTGTAGGTAAAACTTCTCACCTGCCACTAGGCACAGAAACCCAGGAAGTCTGATCTTGCCAGTAAAGACCAAGGTGAAGAAGGCACCGAGTACATCAACCCTTTTCATGTCCTGTGTCAGTAAGTTGCCCAGGATATCCTTGGTTCTCCTTTTGGCTGCCAGTGTACCTGTAGAAGTCCTTCTTGTGGCTCTTCACCTCACTCACCAATTTCAGTTGCAACAGAGTTTTGACTTTCCATTCCTGCAGGCCTGGACAATGTTTCTGTAGTGATGTTTCCTCCTGATTACACCCTCCACATGCTTCCATTTTGATGCATTGTAATCAGTTTTAGAAGCATCAGTATTGTTGTGAAGCTTATTTTCTACTTGTCCTGATGCACCATTCTCTCTACGTCAGTTTGTAGAGGCATTCTGTGGAGGATATCTTATTTCTCTGATCCACATTGGTAGTAGTTTACTGATGTGAAGAGGAGTATATTTTATTGCAATTCATAAATATTCCCTTTTCCTCCAATGCAAAAGGTACAAGTTTCCATGAACTGAAATATTTGTGTGTGTTTTGGCTAATTTAAAAAGATTTCTGCTATTTTTCTGTTTGAGAGTTTGAAGTTACATGTTTATTGGGTAGAATTGGTAATATAGCAGAAAACCCAGCTGTGGCAAGACAAGCAACAGGAGGCTGGTTTCTGTATATTTTTTTTTTAAAGAATCACTATGTATGTATTCTGGCTTGATACATTCAGGTTCACTTAAAATTCAGAAGTTCTGTACTTCTGTTTAATCTATTCGTTGGCATAAGGGGAATTTTGACACAGATGCCAAGCTCTCGGACTCCAACCAGTATGTACTCAGCTCCAGCTTTTACTAAAAAGAAGTTGAGCTTTCAGGGCCACAGATGGCTTGAAGAAAACTAAAAAATAATAGGTGAGAGGTGGAGCGATCTATTTGTGTTGTCAGCAGAATGTCATGGCATCATAGCTGTGGAATCTGGGATGATGACTGTCTGTCAGAAACGCCTCCAGCAAAGAGCTGAATACCTTCTCTCGTCATTAGAGCAGAGTGATGTTTTGCAGGAACTGACATATAATCAAGATACTGTTTTGTGAGTTAAATCTGAATCAGTTTCAAGCAGAAGTTTAATTATTGTTTTAGTTCCTACTTCTTGGGGCGTATCTATCAAATATCATTTGGAGTTACTCAGGTCATGCAGCAAGGCCATTCCACAATCAGCTTGTCTGTTTACCTGTCTGAAAGGTGACCTTGGTTCTTTTGCATTTTATATTGCTCTCAGAGTTATTCTTCCATAAACATCAGAATTCATTTACATTCCCACATCCATTCTGGCAGTCACCAGGGTACTTGCAGGTCAGGTAGTGATCAGAGAGTGGTGTTTATGGTGGTGTTGTGGGTTGTTTTGTTTGGTGGTTTTTTGTTGTTTTTTTTTTTGCTCGCACACAGTCTCCTTCATACAGCTTGGAGGTCCAGCAGTTTCAACCAGACTGATTATTCATGCCAAAAAAAAAAAATGGATTTGCTGTTTGTTTGTCTGTTTAAAATAATTTTTGATATCTGGGCTGGGAGAGACAGCCTGTACCATGTCACAACTGTTCAGTCATACATGATGGAAAGTAATAACAATTGGCTGATAAAATTACAAAAATTGTAATGTGTTTATGTTGTGTATTATTTCAGACTTAGTAGAAAATATCTGAATAATAAATGTACTTTTATAAATCAGTGTTCACATGTAGATGGTTCACAAGTCTAGGATTGTATTCTAAAAGGTCAGTTGAAAACTTCCAAAGTGTGTTTTAAGTGGTAAACAAAGTTTTTAACATTTTTTTTTCTCCTGTAAAGTTTATTGTTGAAAATTTACACTTTAGTGGGAAAACTGCACACCTAAAATCCAAAATATTTAGATTAGCTGCCCTTAGGGCAATTCCTAAGACAAACCGCTTACAGTCACCCTGGTATATACTATAAGGCTATTCTGATCCGTCTCTTCCTTCAGCAGCCAAGACAGTGAATCATGGAAAATTTAGTCTGATCACGGCATTTGGCCTTGGAGGAGAATGACATTGGGGGGGAAAAAAACCCAAACACTTGAAGAGGCTCAAAGAGTGACAGTCAAGACTACCTATCTGAAAAAAATCTCTGCCTTTTTTGTTTTATTTGACAAAATAGTCATCTTTAGGAGTAAATCTTTCCTCACGATCTCTGACCTTCAGTGAATTCATATGAAGAACATGACCCAAGGTCACATATTAGTGAACGAAAAAGCATTTTGGGTACAAAGTATAATTCAGGTAGCAGGAGCTACTGGAAGAAAGAGGAAAGGAACAAATATTCCTCTTTGCTTGCATATAGGGAACTTTCAGTGGCATTAAGTGTTTTGAGGTGGAATGCTGTTTTACTTTTTCTTATGCTCTCTGTAAAACCTACGGGTGTACAACATACCAATGCTAAGAGGATTTACAGCATCTTTATTCTGATTTCCACTTTGGTTTCAGGTGGTACTGAGTTCATTTCCAGCCTCAATATTGCAGTTCAACTTTCAGATGCTAGTGAGACAGAGCACCTAGTTTGCTTTTCCCAAAGTTTATAATTAATTCATCCAGTATTTAGCCAGGCATTCCTTCCTAAGCTGTTTCTGAGAAGCAGCAGCCTACTGCTCAAAATCCTCCTGCAAACTGACAACAGAATATATTGTTCATGTTCTGCTGTTTTTACAAATTCTATGGGACAGAATAGTTAGATCTTTAGAATTATTTGGCTTATTATCTAGATTTGGGAACTGGTTTTAGATTTAAGTTCTACCTGCAAATACATGCAAGAGCAGGCACTGAATGGGTATTCAAGTTTATGCCCCAGTCCTTGGCACCCGGGGTGAAAGCCAAGTGACATTAGTTGGTGCTCTGTGTCCTGTCAAGGAAGGGGAGGAAAAATACAGGGGGGGAAAAAGGTGCATGGTAAGGAAGACAGAGTGAGGAAGGCAAGTGCAGAAGGTGAAAGATGATGTGGAACCAGGGCAAGACAGGAGTGAGTAGAGTGGATATACATACTAGAACACAGGGCAGATGATGAAGGAAAAAACCTGTGGGAAGTGGTGGGGAACAGGGGCGGGATGAAGGAGAATAGCTGGAAGGGAAGGAGAGAGAAAAGAGCTATGACAAGCAAAAGGAGCTTGGATGCTGAACAAGGACAGAGGTTTCAGATCTTTCAGATCTCTGTAGCCTTCCGATTCACCAGCTACTCCATTAGCTCAAGGGATAGCGTGTTGTGCAGGGCTGAGCATGGGCAAACAGATTCTTCTGGAATTGGTGGTGTGCCTGTAACACACAGAAGATCAGCATAATTCTGTATGATGGCACTTTTAGTCAAGATGCAGAATGAAGTGTGAGAAATGAAGATTTCTCTTTCTACATGGCGTATTTGATAGTCAGAAAATTGGAAAGCCCTTCTCTCAAAAGGTGGGAAGCGCCAGAGTTATGCTTAGTCCTACAGTCTTTATTCACTCCTCCTGTCTTCTGGTACACAGGCACATGATATTTTTCAATGATAGAATACCTTGATGATAATGCTTTACTTTCCAGACTCTCTGTGGACTTCCTTTGCTGATGGCAGAGTCAGACTGAGAATAGATAACTCATGTCCACAGACTCCCATAACAGTTCATCAGATGTTCAAGGAGAGCCTAGAAAAATATGGATCCCTTAATGCTTTGGCCAGCAAAAAGAATGGAAAATGGGAGAAAATAACTTTTTCAGAGTATTATTGCCTCTCCAGGAAAGCGGCCAAGAGCTTTTTGAAGGTAGGTACAGGAAACGAAACCAATTCCTTTTTCTACCTTTGTCATCTTAAAACAAACAAAACCTGAAAAAAACCTCCCAAAACACAATATAAGAGGCTTTTCCCATTAGTTGAAGATCAGCAGTCATATTCTTTATTGAAATAATAATGATGAAAATTGGTTTTGGTCAAAGAGATAATACTGCTGTCAAGGGAATTTGACTGCAAGTGAAGAACTGCTGTGTTACGCTGTCTCACAGGGGCATGGGTACAAAGTTTAGCATAAAGCCTTAAGATTAAAAAAAGAAAAATAGATGAAAGCAGCACTGTCATGAATTTGGCGAGATAAAGACAAATTTTAAAACATTCTAAACATAGAGTAAGATTAGTACTCGTTATGCTCTTATTCATATTGAAAAGGTCTGGTTTTGGGCCTTTCTGGACAGCAGAGCTCAACCAGACAGGAGAGAAGATAGTGGAAAGTTTAGATCATGTTAATTGCTGATAAATACTGGTTTTGCTATGGATATCAACACAGAGATGTGTATGGATGTGTCAGTACCAAAATAATAAATAAATCAAAACTTTCCATGGTTTATATTTGTGTGTATGTTTCATGCCATATGTTTCTCTCCAGTGTGCCTATATTATATAACCTTATGCTTATTATTTTTAAGCTTGGTCTTGAACGATTCCACAGCATCGCAATCCTTGGATTTAATTCTCCAGAATGGTTCATCTCAGCTGTCGGAGCTGTTTTTGCTGGGTAAGATTTTATTGTTTGTTTGATTTTGTGGGGGATTTGGGGATTTCTGTTTTGCTAGGTCTGGAAAAGTAGCAAATCAGTATTTGGTGTCATATCTTGGAAAGTGTTCTGCAGCTGATCAGCATGTTCAGCGACCTACTGGAGTCTCATAGCTTTCAGTATATCCAAAATAGTCCGGACACTCATAAATAGATCCTGTTTGCTGTGGACTGAACTGTGACAGTCACACAGAAGCTATTTTACAGTATCTTATCAATGGAAGATGTAGGAAACAGATGAGGCTCCCAGTTTTATATTAATTAAATTTGTCTACAGCAAGATATGTTCAAGTAGATGAAATGACAGATAAATAATGACTAGCCTGATTCCTTCTATTCTGATACCGCCTTACACAATTTGGATTTTATCCCTTAAGCTGTTTCTGCGCCAGTGAAATTCAAATTGGTATCTGTGCGCAGCTTGAACAGAAAGAGGACTTAAGTGGGGTTTTTTTACTGCTTCCTGAGCTAACTCTCGTGTAGCCTCAAGTGGATTAAAATGCTGAATCCTAGCCTATGGCATCCTCTACTGAACAGAGTTCAGAGATTAGTTTTTGCAATGTGCATATATCAGAGATGTTCATGTATATCTGAATGCTTGAAACAAGCATGACAACTGTGCTGCTGTTTACTTCCACATCTTCATACTCTTTCAGCTTTCACCTGATCTTTGATTGTTATTCTTTTTTTGCTACTAAGTGCATGTGTATGTGTGTGTATGTATATAAATATATGTTCTCTTTTTATATATATACACACATTTTTGATACAGAGGAATTGTCACAGGAATATATACAACCAGTTCTCCAGAGGCCTGCCACTACATTGCTCATGACAGCAAAACCAATATCATGGTTGTGGAAAATCGGAAACAATTGGACAAGATAATGCAGGTACAAGGTGGCTGAATGGTTACTTAAATCCATAATTTTCCTATTTTTCAATGCTGTATTGGTCCCAAATACCATATTCACTCTCTGTATAGTGAAACCTTTCATAGGAGTGTTCTTATTGGGAATCTGGTATCTGGTGTTCGAGCTCTTGGGTACCTTGCAGCTCTGTTCTCCACAGTGTCTGTGGCTCACATCTAAGCAGTTTTGATTCTCTCCAGCAGAGAGCTCACTGGCTGGTTCATTACAGACTTACCTGGAAAAAAACACATATTTTGATCCCATGTTTATAATTTCACCACCTGATTCTGTTTGGAAAGGCACAGACCACTTGACTGGAAGAGATTAGGATGATGCACGTTTGTAAAGGCCTGACATTTAAATACTAAGGATGTTAGTGTTCAGTATTTCCTCTTTCCAAAATGTCATCTTTTCCTGCTTATAATATTAATGATTAAGGCTGTTGAGTTTACTGGACTTTGATAGCATGATGGTTGACGTGATAGACTAGTGAGAAAGAAGGAGGCTCTTTAAGTGAAGAGTCACAATTTTGACAAAACTCTTTGACAGCTTTGGATGGGTTTCTGCAAGGTTGCCAGATTGAAAGACCAACTTGATGGAAAGATCCCTGTTGCATGACTTGGGGGAGCAGCACAGGAGCACAGGGCAGATCCCTGGGAAGGGCTTGTCTGTCAGTAAGATGTTGAGGGAGGCCCATGGCTGGAGTTGAGTCATCACACTTGCTCCACATTGCAGTTTTCTGAAGCAGAGAGGCCCTCCGTGATGGAGTTTTCTGCCCAAAATAGGTTTTTATAAGTATTCTGGAAAAACATACCATCAGACAAGCCTTCTTGCAGTGTCATTGACTAAATACCAGACTGTGCTGTTACGAATATGGAGAGAAGAATATATACTGAAGAACTTGAGGGATTTGATGCACACAAATTTCTGTCCAGAAAAGGAAAAGGCAGCTCTGGTCAGCACTGCTTTATCCAGCTGAGGGTTTTTTGAAACCTTTTTTTTTTCCTGGAAGAACCCAAGACTGAAATAATAACATTTCAATTGTTATCTTTCTAATAATATATACATAATGGCTACCATCAAGCCACTGCTTTTGCATTAGCACAGATTGATCAAGTCAGTTCAAAATGTGATTAATTCAAAGGCATCTATGAGGCACTGGATCCCACAAAGTTCAGTGAAATGAATGCTCTCTACAGGCCATGCAAAGCAGAGAAAGAGCTACTGAAAGCAACAACCATTGCTGTCTGCCTGTAAGCCTGCAGCTTTACATTTTTATTTATCTCTAAAATGTGCATATGGCTTCCTTTTTTTCTTTAAGAAGGTAGAATGTTATTTTTAGCAGTTTAACAACAGTTTTTGCTGAGGGACTTCCTCTGTCAGTAACCACAGCAGCTATGGTCAACTTCTAGCTCGACCTAGACTGTTCCCTGATGTGCTCTTTGGTGCATTATGAGAAAGGATGCTAAGGAGCCATTTCTGGTGTTTTGTTTTTGTTTTTGTTTAATCTTTTGACTGAAAACAGATTTTTCTAGAGTAAACTGTGTAATGTCTCCTTTTTTTTTTCCCCTCCTTTTCCCACACCCCTCTTGTTGAGCTGGTTGGTTGTGAGTTTAGGGGAGCATATTTGAGGGTGGAGGGAAACAGGAGGTTTATTGTGACTGTCAAGTCATTACAGTTTTGGCAGTATTTTAGTCAAAAAACCCACACACAAGATATGAATAATAAATAATAAATTTGTTTTAAAAAAATCCAACAGATCTGGAATCGCTTGCCTCACTTGAAAGCTGTTGTGCTGTATAAGGACTCCATTCCAGAGAAACATCCAAATTTGTATATGGTATGTGATGCTAGAACAGAGTTAGAATTCATGGGATATTATTTATTTGATGAATTTATACTGTTTAATCTGTGGAATGTCTACTATTTAGAATGCATTGCTGTGTTCCCCCAAACACATTCAAAAGCTTAATCAGCTTTTTCTGTTTAATTTACCTGTAATTTCATGTTTGATACTTGACATTTAAAATCAGCGCTACCTTGCTTAACTGTCTGTCTTTTTCCTTGACTGGATTAACAGAACACCTGTAGGTTCAGGCTTCAGGTGGGAACATGTACTCTCAAACTGTTAAAAATGAAAGTTGTCCACTGGTGCTAGTGAAAACTGAATTGCGGTTAGTTACACTGGATCCAAGAACATGAAAATGCTTGTACTTTTACAGATGATAGTTGCATTTTGTTTGCACCAAACATTTCTGGTGATAGGCAACAAGTGAAGAGAAGTAAGTATGGACTACACAGAGGAGCATGTTTTCTTAGTATATGTAAAATCTTCATATCACATAGTAAAAATAAAGCAGAAAAAAAGGATAAAGCCAGGATCAGAAATTTCTGAGTAGTAAAAGTCCAGCCCTTAATTTAAGAAATATGAGGATTTGAAGCAGAACAGATTTTTTGTAAACATGTTATTCCAATATATTTTGAAAATATAATTGAAAATCATTAAGTAATAAAATGCTGATTTTTGTATTCTTAAGTGGACTACAGATTATCAGATTTTAGGCTGAAAAAAACTTCAATTGAGGGGAAAATAGATGTTAATGAAGAGTGAACAGTGTAGAAAGATTTTAAAATATTTGCAGTTTTCATAATCTCAGGGGTTACTAGGTTCACAAGAAAAAAGTCTTCTGCACTTCTTTTAATCGTATGTTCTTTTGCTATGTTGAATAGTGTATAACTGTTAATAAACAGTTACTGTTACAATATTGTATGTACTGGTATACAGTATGCCTTGCATCTCAGTACAATAAAAAAAATTAATACAAAGATGATCTTACTATTTATATTTCTTAGTGAAAAGAATAAGTGCTAGCAATTAATTCTGGAACAACATTCAGTTCCTGAAACCTAAATGCCTGAGAATTGATATATTTGAAAACACTCCTGTTCAGGTATCACGTTGGACACATTTTCTCAATGGAGAAAGGTAGCTGTGAGAGTGACTGACAGTTATCATAGTTTGTCATCTAAAGGAAGAATCGGAGATCAAATCACCAAACGTAGAAATTATTATTAGGTTTGATGTAAAGCAAACCACCTAAACCACATGGCATTTGATAAAAGGGATTTGCGTTGCAAGTTGCCAGCTGACATGTAATGAGCAATTGTTGCAGTAAGGGCAGAGCCCTAGTTCACTGATCAGTGCACGTTTCCAGAAGGCAAATGCAAAGTCAGTAGTGTATGTGACTCTACCTTTTATGCTCTGGAATGGGAACACTGTTGCAGGTTACTGTTCAGTAAACAAAGCCTAGGCAACAGATTGACAGTGATTAATGCATTCTAGTATGAGAAAACAGTAAGGTCAGGAAAACAGGAACAACTACTAAGTCACATAGAAACAATTACATCCTTGATGCCTCCAGACCTTCCAGGAGCTAGTGAATTTGATGCAGCCACATTCTGTGGGAAGGGATAGAAAGTGACAAATCCTCTACTTGCTACAGAGCTGTTCATTGTACTGCCTCTCTTTTCAGAGATGTGGTTTGTTAGAAGAAAGTACGAAACTGATGAAGGATCCTTAGGACAGCCTTGCCACCCAGGAAAAGGAAGTCTAGGTGCGCAGAGTCTAACTATTGTAACCTTAGTAGCACGCTGGCAATGGCAGAGGTCTGAAGGAAATGATGAACTCTCCCTCAAGCATGAACTCTCCTTTTTTACCTCTGTTGTCATAGAATCATAGAATGGTTTGGTTGGAAGAGACCTTAAAGATCATGTAGTTCCAACGCCCCCTGCCATGGGCAGGGGCACCTTCCACTAGACCAGGTTGCTCAAAGCCCCATCCAACCTGGCCTTGAACACTTCCAGGGATGGGGCAGCAACAGCTTCTCTGGGCAACCTGTGCCAGTGCCTCACCACCCTCACCTTGAAGAATTTCTTCCTAATATCTCACCTAAATCTTCCCTCTTCTAGTTTCAAGACATTGCCCCTTGTCCTATGCTACCTGCCCTTGTAAAAAGTCCCCCCCCAGCTTTCTTGTAGGCCCCTTTAAGTCCTAGAAGGCTGCTCTAAGGTTTCCCCAGAGCCTTCTGTTCTCCAGGTTGGACAACCTCGACTCTCTCAGTTTGTCTTCATAGGAGAGGTGCTCCAGCCCTCAGATCATCTTGGTGGCCTCCTCTGGACTCGCTCCAACAGGTCCCTGTCCTTCTGGTATTGGGGTCCCCAGAGCTGAAGGCAGTACTGCAGGGGGTGTCTCACCAGAGTGGAGTAGAGGGGGAGAATCCCCTCCCTCACCCTGCTGGTCCCACTTCTTGTGATGCGGCCCAGGATATGGTTGGCTTTCTGGGCTGCAAGCGCACACTGCTGGGTATGTCCTTCACATTCCCTTTACTGCAATGTGGTCCTAGATACATCTCCAAGAAATCATTGAAGAATGGAGGTGCTGCATCTTGCATTTGAAGAACACAGTTCTATAGCACAGTATGAGTCATCTGATTCCAATGGGAAACCGGCAGTTTGGTTATTGACTTTCTTTAAAAAATTTGTTATACCCTAGTTTTCAATTAGCATTGAAATCAATGATACACTTAACAGCATATCAGGTGCATGCAATAGAATTATCTGGGAGAAACCAATACAATAATAGAGGATCAGGTTCAGCATTCTTCTGGGCCAATTTGTGCGGCACAAAGTCCAGCATCATAAAAGGTTTAGTTCATTCTAGACTGAGCCAAATTTGAATGGAAGTTGTGACCAGCATCGTATGCTCTGTGTGCCATAAAACAGCAGATAATTTGAGCAAATGTTCACACATCTAGATAGTGATGCTTTTGCAAAGAAGCTTTCATCCAATTGCTTTGTATTTGTATTTATATAGAGGACAAGGAATTATAGGTGGAATGTCACAAGTGTACTCTTAGTTAAAAACATTACATCCAGATTCCTTTAAATAAAACTCAAAATCATTCTAACTCTGAGATAGTAACGGAATTTTGGCCTCTATGACTTGTCCACAGTATCCATCTTTGAGGAAGAATAGTATTACCATTCCCTTGTTAGACGCTGAAAAGACTCATGGCAGCACAATTTTAGATAGTCTATTTGCGATTTGCACATAACGTTCTAAGCTAGTCTTATCATATTTCTTACATAGGCAAGACCTGGGGAGACTTGCATTGGACACATGTTCAGAGCAAGGCACTGAGGTTTTCTGCCATTTTTGAGACTGATAAGGTACTGCGTCTTTCCCAGTTGTAAGAAGCCATTTGATATCCTGTATTTTCTGTTACATATTCTAGATGGAAGAGTTTCTGGAGTTGGGAGATGACATATCCGATACTGCTTTGGATGATATTATTAACTCCCAAAAGCCAAATCAATGCTGCGTACTAATATACACATCTGGAACAACTGGGAAGCCAAAAGGAGCCATGCTGAGTCATGACAATGTATGTACTTTAGGCTCATCCTTTACCATAAAAGTAGCAAAGTATGACGGTTTTATTCCTGTGTTTTGAAATGACCGATACATACTACACCCCTGAAATCCTTTTGCTTTTGCAACATGGATAGTGTACTACAAAGCAATATTCAAAATACAGTCATCTGTTTCTGGTAAAGTATGAGCAAGGTAAAGAATGAAATTCCATTCAGACTAGCGCTTCACAAGGTTGAACAGTTTGTTATAAATACGAACTTGTATTCACTGGTTTTCTTGTGAGATATAATGCATATCTTCATAAATATAATTCACAGATTGCTATAAAGTCTCTCAGGTGATGTCACAGGTCATCTTAAAACAAACAAATCATATACATCAGGCAGCCACTATCAAAACAGCCTGATAGACTGCTTTTGTGAATTTTATTGAAATTGGGAGTGGATGTGTGGTTTTTTTCACTTTGGCATTATTGTATTCCTAGACATGGGTTTCTACATCTATCACTGGAGGATAATACAACTCTAGTGCATAGTGCTGGTACTTACAATAGCCCTACCTGCATTGTTGCAAACAGAAAATTTTCCAGTGATAGACAAAAGCAAAGTCGTTTGCAAAAAAGGACTTTCCACAGAGGTCTGCTAGCAAAGATCTGAAGAGTAGTTGTTTTGGGTTTTTATATACTTAGTTTGTTTTAAGGTGGCTGAGTGGGAGTGGAAAGTAGTAGGGAGCCTTTCTGAACACATAGACAATCTGTGAAAGGGCTGGTCTAAGTTGTGGCCTCTTCTCTTAAAATAAAGCAGAAACCATTGCAGACGTGCACACTGCAAGGAACAATTCACCCAAATGTAGTGAATTAGTACAGTAGTATCTGTAGGAAGCAGAACATAGTGGACTTGGTAGACAAAACGACTGATCTGATGTTGCAAATCCTATGCTCTTCCATCTCAAAGGAGTCTGGTGTCATTTCCATGTTAGCTGCCAAACTATTCCTGGCTGCTGATCACAAACAAGCTATTTTTATGTTGACGAACAGTGGAAAACATGCCTGCTGTGCTGCTGCCTTCTTTAGTCAAAAGATGTTTGCCACTGTCCATGTGCAAAAGCAACACTGAGTCAGTCATATATGCACCCACACAGATCTACTGTGAATGTGCCTGCGTGTTGCAAGGCTTGGAGGATAAGGAGGATAAGCAATCAACATAGCCATGTCTCAAAGACATCCCATTCTGTCTACTATGTAAGTCTCCCATAGCCACTTGTCCAATGCTGCCATCTAAACTTGGAGTGGCCTGGCCTGACAGCATGCTGCTCCTTAAAAACATCTCTTGAGAATCTGTATTTCCTTAGACCAAACGTAGGTCATACATTCTAATTTATTACAAAGAAAAGGAGCTGGCAGGAACATACTGTGATAACAGGTATTGCATGTGATTTGTATCTCTTCCCTGCCATCTTGAATAATCTCATTTCTGTATCCTGCCGTACCCATTTTAGACTACAGACTCATCTGAGAAGGAGCTGTTTCTTTTTTGGTGTGGTTTTTTTTTTTTTTTTTTTTTTTTTTTTGAGGGGGTTGCAGTGTTGGTTTTGTGGTAGGTTTTGGTGTGGGTTGTTTTTTTTTTTCACTGTGCACATATATCTTTTCACTCCCCCCTCATACAATCACATATATTTGTGGGTCTTCCATATGCTATGTTCTGATAATGAAGATAAGTATATTTAGCATCCTTGAACTGCATCTTCTGAGATAAAGTGGGAATTAGGAAGAAGGGGGGCAAATATCACCCAGCTTCACTAAGAAGTCAAGCAGCACATCTTCAAAAATATTCAGGTATGCAGGACCGCTCTTGGGGGGGTGGGGTGTGTGAGTGTCATTTGTGAACCACTGTGGTGAATATCCCAGAGGCTTCCAGAGGAGCAGAATACAGCTGTTACCTTCCTCATGAGTGCTTAGGAGGTCATGATAAATACAAGACAACGAGCTTGTTGCTGATACTAAACTGTCCTTTGAGCTCACTGATCACTTAGTATTTATTATTCTTTTTCAGGTAAACATATAGACACAGCACTGGTGAAAAGTGCCTGCTTGATAGAAAGTATGCACAGTACAAGAGTTGCAAATGAAGGGGCAGATCCATTTACTTCTTGTCCATTCAGCCCATGACTGCCCTGCTCAGTGTGTCACTAGGACGTGGGGAGTTGGTAGCATTCACAGCCCAGTCAGGCAGCAGAAAGACTGCATCTACTTGTGTTATCTGTAAGTCTTTGTTGCTGCTAAGTTCATCTTGCTTTTGACTGAGTGTCCCTCAGGGAATTGACAGTCTGGTGTGTTGTCAAAGATTGCAATGTCTTCAGCAATTTCTGTGAGCACAGATTCTTCATAGTTACGTTAGCATAGCATGAGGAACCTTAGTTTGTGTTAAAAGGAAAAAAGAAAAAAAAAACACCATTCCTAATGTGTTTTATTATTTATTTAAACAGATAACTTGGACATCGGCACATTGCAGCAGAGCAGGAGATATGCAACCTGCAGAGGTCCAACAGGAGTCTATAGTCAGTTACCTCCCACTCAGCCACATAGCTGCGCAGATATATGACCTATGGACCGGTATCAAATGGGGAGAGCAAGTTTACTTTGCTGAGTCAGATGCTCTGAAGGTATCTGTCTTGTTTTGTACCTAGTTAAGCTTGCACTTCTTCGTCTTAAAAAACACCCCAAGGAGAGAATATGATCTTTGAAGAGTTGCAGAGGATGAAGATTGAGAGTCCATTATTGTAAGAATTAGGGAAAAATAAAATCCATTAGACTTTTGATCCAGTGCTCTAGACGCCAATTAAAATATATAATCCAGATCTGTAAGGTTCTTTTAAGGCAGGAGAGTATGCATCTAAAGCAAAAGAAGTAAAAGCAATTTTTGGAGGAAAGGGAGGCAGAAGGAGCTAAACCATCCTGTGTGTTTTCCTTCTTGATACATACCTCTACTGATGTGTCATTGCTGGCACATGTTAATGCATATGTCTGACTGAAGCAGGTTCAGCAGTCCTTCTTCATGTCCTACATGTTTAGTGATGTTTTACATGTTAGTATTGCAAGATGCAGACTGCATCACCAAACCTCTTTATCACTGCTGTGGGCCTTTTGCAACATTTTGAAATGATTTAATGATTTTAACAGGGCAGCTTGATCAACACACTAAAAGAAGTGCAGCCAACCTCTCATATGGGAGTTCCCCGAGTGTGGGAGAAAATCATGGAGAAATTAAAGGATGCTTCTGCTCAGTCGGGATTTATGAGGAAGAAAATGCTGTCATGGGCTATGTCACTTAGCTTAGAGAGAAACCTAAACTGCTCAAGCAGGTATGGATTATAACAAGTGAGATTTCTGTCAACCTGAAAGTAGCTATCTGCTTGTAATAAATCGTGAAGCATCAGTGAGACTCTTAAGTGTAAATGGGTAAAATTTGGCCTGGCAACACAGCAAATATAATGCAAGAGGGAGGGTGTAGTTCTCAGTTACAGTAGGCTGATCTTAAACACAGATGGCTGTTAAGTGTCCCTCAGTTCTTCCAGAGAATATACTCCCACTAACATGTCCCCCAACTCTCTTGTCTTCTGTGAACTGAACAGGTTAGTTTTCAGCTGAGAGAGTTCCCAGATGCAGTGCACCATGTGACTGTGCCAGTGCTAGTTACTGCTGTGAGGAAAGGGCATGAATTTGGAGGAGGTGTATGAGAGGAGGGAAATTTGGGGGGACAGCACAGACAGACTGGCTTATGACAGTTTTGGGGTATGCACCATGTGAGTAAGAACATCACATCTCCACTCAGGGACTCCCCTTATGAATTCTCTGGGCTCTAAGTACATTATCTTGGTTCTGAATAACATTGGTGTTTTTCTCCATAAGATTGCCCAGATAAAGAATGTGGTGTAAATTCAAATATTAACTTAATTCACAATTCTTTCCTGTTCCAAAGTTTCTTTAAAACGTGACACAATGAATTATGAAATTGCTTACAGAAAATAGTATTCCAAAACATTGTACAATGATACTGCTTTGCTTGTCTGATCATTCAGCTTCTCAGATAGATCCTGCAAATTTCAGATTTTAGTGGTAGAAGTTCTGAGACACATTTAACTGATAAAGAATCAGGAATACAAGAGCTTTGCTTTATACGATGTATTTTTACAGATTCTTTATGTATTTGCAGTATTCAGACACCTCAAGAGTTGGAGTTCAGTGGCAAAGACAGACACTGAACAAATAAAAAAAAAATGTAATGTAACTTCTGTCAACACCCAAAACCAAATGCCAAATATACCTCTAAACAAAATTTGTGTCTGATTTTGTTTTGGAAATTTCATAGGTTGCTGTGACTTACTGTCATCTCCTCTTGTGTGTTTTGTACTCAGAAGTGATTTAAAGCAGTTCTGGACAAGGTTAGCAGACTACTTAGTGCTTGCAAAAATACGCAATGCGCTGGGTTTTTCTTCCTGTCAGAAGCACTTCTCTGGTGCTGCTCCTCTCAATACAGAAACACTGTATTTCTTCTTGGGTCTGAACATCACCCTGTACGAGGCCTATGGGATGAGTGAGACCACAGGCCCACATTGCCTATCTGGGCCTTACATTTACAGGCAGCACAGGTAATTTCACATTTTTTTTAATTTATTTTTTAAAATATAGTGTGTTTCATTATATCTATGAGAAAAGTATTTCCTAAGTTCAGTAAAAATCTTAACCTTTCTTTTCTTTTAGTGCATTGCCAATCTGTTGTGACTTTGGGAGGCAAAATAACTTCCAGGTCACAAGCTGAACACATTGCCTCCATAGCATGCCACACCAAGAACACTGAAAGTGATCTACAGCATTATATGCAGAACACAGTTACTAAATCTGATGTATATCCTAGCCCTGGCCCAGGGTAGGATAACTTTCAAATGCAAGACTTCAAATACAAATGTGTTTTTCCACCTGAAGATACAGACAGGGGAAAAAAAACGGGAAGGACAGGGGAAGATAGAGAGCCGGAAAGTGCTTAGATACTCCCAACATATCTGCCCTAGTGAATTAATATTCTATAGCTTTCAAACCATTACAACAGGGTGCTATTTACAGTTACTAACATTTTGATAGGTTTGGGGATTTGGCATATTAGATGTTTTATCAGTGTTATGTTTGATATTTCTATCCTCCTTGTGGTTTTTTCTGCTCTTCTCTGATAGCTGTGGTAAACCAGTACCTGGTTGCAGAGTGAAATTGGTGGATGAAGATACAGAAGGCAATGGAGAAATCTGTTTCTGGGGAAGGACTGTTTTCATGGGTTATTTAAATATGGAAGACAAAACAAAAGAAGCCTTTGATGAGGATGGGTGGCTGCATTCTGGAGATTTAGGAAAACTAGACAAGGATGGCTTTCTCTATGTCACTGGAAGAATTAAAGGTAATAAGCAAAATCTTGCTCCATGTTTATGGGAACTGTTCAGACGTGTTGGATGTGACCCATCTAATTACGTGTCTTTGGTCCTAATGCCAGTGGCATTGACCTAATAGGAGGTAAAATAAACTTTCCTGTGAGGAAACCATGGTGTTCCCTGTTCAGGAAAGATTTCCCACTTGTCTGTAATAGGTGGAGATGATTCAGTTCCTACAGTGAGGCTTTTTATCTGCCAGACCTTTATTCAGTATTACTTACAATTAGTAATGTAAAATAATAATACAGGTTTATTGTGTCTTCTTCAGTTCTAATGATCCATTAAGCTGTCCAGTCTCCCTTTGAATCTTGCTAAATTGTCTTAATTGCGTGTTAGAATGTTTAGACAGTAACGAGAGACAACCCTCTGTTACCTAGAAGTTGTTGGTGTAGGTCAGAGCTAGGTTCCTCTGATGCCTTAGGTGATGTGTTTGCAGAGACTATATTGAAGCTTGAGAGCAGAAGGGAAAGTTAAAGCTAAAGCAGTAAACCTAGGTATTATTACAGTACATGGCTTGAAGTCTTACGAGAATAAGACTGGTCACTTGCTTACTTAGAAGCTTTTTTTTCACAATACATATTGAGAGAGTGGGATTGGTCACAGTCGAGATGTCACTGAAGAAGATTTAAAAATTGAACAACTATCATCTTAGAATATATGATGAATCACTAGGGAGATAACACGGATGAGTCAATTTGTCATAGGATGGCATAGTGTCCTGTTAGGAATCGGGACTTAAGTACATACTATTAATAGCCTGCACCAAATGCAGCTATCTTGATTTTAACTTGCTTTCTTGTCTGGTTCATTTTTCTTTAGCGTAGCAGTTAGCAACTCCTAGTCTCGTTCCATCATAACATTTGTATTTCACTTACATCTTCCTTGATTGCTGAACTAATGGCAGTTACTCTAAATGACACGATAGGTAGGCCATCTGGGATAAAATAACTTTCTGTCCAGTTTCATCGAAGTTTTAAATCCAAGTCCAAATAAGATAAAAATCTAATGGAAGGTAGTAAAGAAGCTTTTCTTCTAGTGACTGAAACAGGACTTCTTCCTTTGGTTCTGTGGGTCTTAGGAGTTTTAGGATTCATTAGCTTCAAAGCACAAAGATGTAGCTAGAGAAGTCCATAAAGGGGAATATTTGTAGAGGTGTGGAAAAAGTTGTTACAATTATTACAGCTGTCTGGATCAGCTGGGAAAAAGCTGACATCTCAGACAATGAAAAACTAAATGCCAGAGAGATTGGTAGAGGATCTAGGACAAAGACAGGACCAAGGCAAAAGGAGGGTGGAAAGAAAGACAAAAATAGACCTAGACAAGTTTGGCTACACAACTAACTTTGGTATGTATCTGTGATTTGACAGAAGTCCGTCATTGTAAAAACACTACTTACGCTTCCTCAAATGTGTGCAGTGTGTTGACTAGGGAAAATATAGTTATGGGATCAATGCCTATTCCATACCAGAAGATTGAGTATAGATTGGAAGTTATTTCTTACCATAGTTCTCATGGAGCAGTAGAGATGGTAGGGCCCAAAGCTGTGAATACTGAAAGGGTGCTATATTCCCTCAATTGCATCTAAATTCTTCAAGTTTATCACTGTCAGGGAATCAGGTACAAACCCAATCCTTAATACATACAATCAGCTGCATTATTACACAAAGAACTCTGGTATACCATTTGTCTGCATTATTTGTTGAAGCATGTTCTGAAATGCCACAAAGACTATTAGAGGACAGTGAGAAATCACCAGTGTAATGAAAGCAAAGAGTTGGAATTTATTTAGATCTAATACTCAAATTTGTAATAATTCCAATGAATATATGTATTGTACTTCAGAACAAATGCATTAAAAAAAATGCACATAGCTTAGTCTGTTGATAAAGGAATCACTAGTATTGTTTACAAACCTTAGAAATATGAAGATTCCATTCCGTCATTATATTCCCCTCATGTCAAAAGTAGGGCAGGAATCACTACTTAAACTGTAAACTTCCTCTCTTGACTTCTCGCTCACACTCATCTCTCCCTCCTTTCCATGTTGCTTTTATGGAGCCTTCCTGCAGTAGTAACTTATTTTTGTCTGACTCCTCTTGGTGGCTTTAAGAATCAGTTTTAATTGTGATGTTAACAATGAACTTGCTTTTTGGTGAGAAAGCAACAGTAAAATAGAGAGTGTATCCTATGCTAATTTGGAAGAGATGATTGCTCACAGAAAAATTCCAGATTATGCAACAGTGCCTTGAGAGTAACTAACCTGTTACTGGATTATGTAAAATTTATCTGGAGCAAATATGTTATACTGAGGGAGAACTGAGAACTTGCACATATTTGAAAAATATTAGCATTTTTATTTTGAAGATAATCAATCTGCTTTGTTCTCTTTTAAAACATTATCTTTTGAAAAAGATCTCTTATTGTTTACGTCAGAATAAGACAGTGGGTTGATCTAGACATTAACCTGATCTTCGAAATTTATTTGAATTCAACTAATAGCCTTTCTTTTTTGCCTAGATTTGATTATCACAGCTGGAGGTGAAAACGTGCCTCCAATTCCAATTGAAGATGCTGTTAAAAAAGAACTCCCGATTGTTAGTAATGCTATGGTGATTGGAGATAAAAAGAAGTTTTTGTCAATGTTTCTGACCCTAAAGGTAAACCAGTTTTAGTAATGATTTCAGTGAAATTATACACCTGCATTTAACAAAAGAATAATTTTGAACTGTTTGTAAACAAAATCAGATAGGAGGACGTTAGTGGGGAAAAAAAACGTATAGTAACTACAGACCAAATCCTGATGGGTCTAAACTTCTCATGGTTAGATGATCTGCTAAACATCTGTGTGTTTACTGCTGTTTCTCCTATACTTGTAAGACCTATTTTTTAATTTAAATGCAAATTTTTAATTAAGCAATGTTGAAAGAGTGAGAAGTTTCTGTAACGGAGCACAATAATAGCTTTTATTCTTACAGATGAGCAAAGCTAACAAATGTTTCTGTTATGGGTAAAACCAGTTTGAAACAAACTTTCCAACAGAAACATTTCTCTACAGTTTGTTCTTTTCATGTAACACAGGGATGACTGTAGAACAAAATAATTAATAGCTTTTCTGTGGTATATGCTTCAATTGAGAAATAACTTTTTTCTAAAACATTTGCACTTTACGTTCTGTGTACATACATAGTGAACAAGTCTTTAGTTCTTCTCAAGTTGTTTACTTCTATGACTGATAATCTCTATCTACAGGTACAATAGAAATACTAATTTAAGAAGTCTAACTTCAAAGAATGCTTCTATCTCAAGCTGTTTACATTACACCACAGTAATTCAATTTAATGATGAGCTAAATGATCCCTTGTAACAATGGAGTAATTTAGAAAAGATGGTAGAAATTCAAGGTCTACAGGTGGACTTCATTGCCTAATTCATTGACACGTTTTAAGTCTGTTCATGTCATCTGCATATAAGCCAAAATATTTGTATTTGGTAGCTGAGTGGAAAGAAAGGCACTATCATCTTTAGGTGTTTCTGCTTTTTAAGGCTTACAGGATGTTTGAGTGTTGATGTTGAGCCTTCTTGATACTTATTATTCAGGGAGGACATGATCAGAGAACATTTAATGCCTTCTAAGAGTGAGCATTTGAAGATTCACTTCATTTGATATTTTAGAGCGTGCTGGACCCAGATACGTCTGATCCCACTGACATTCTTACCGAGCAAGCTAGAGACTTCTGCCAGAAGACTGGTAGTAAAGCCACTAAAGTATCAGAGATTGTAGCTACGAGAGACCAGGCGATCTACCAGGCCATTCAGGAGGGAATCAACAAAGTTAACATGAATGCTACGAATAGGGTGCACTGTATTCAAAAATGGATAGTCTTGCCAAGAGATTTTTCCATTTCTGGGGGAGAACTAGGTAAGATTTACTGTTTTATATTGAGGTATACACACAGTAAACAGGCTGCTGATCTAAAAGTATTCAGAGTTTGGTATGCCAGATTCTGGGTACAACCACTAGAGGGAGAGAAAGGAAAAAAACCGTTATGCAGTATGTGTTAACAAAAATTGGGTGTTTTGCTGTGTACATACATATCAATCTGTGCTCATTTACAAGTACAGCTCTATAGTTAATTTTCAGATTGCTTTGGGCAATTAAACAATCAGTTCTGGTTAATTCCTTGTGCATAACAGTATTAATAACTTCCAGTAATAATAATGAGAATTCCTCGATTAAAAAAAAAAAAGAGAAGCAAGACAATGAAAGCCTGACAACAGAGCCCCAAGCACGTTACCAGGCTCTCTGAATAAACTAGGAATTGCTTAAAAGCTTTACAAAACATCATCTTTTTAATTATTTTTAATGAAAAAATTAGTAGTAGTCAGTCATCACCCTCTTATCTGCAGCTCCCTTTAAGTCCTCATGCTTATATGGAGGCAACCTTACATACCATGCTTGCTTCTCACTTTTAGCAGGTATCTACACTTACTGTTCTTCCAAACAGGGTCTTCAATAGAAAATCTTAGGAACCAAAGCTCTGACTGAGTAGGAATTTTTGTTTCTATTTCTGTTACTGTGACTAACTCCCTCTTTTAAGGTCCGACAATGAAGTTAAAACGGCTCACCGTGCTTGAAAAATACAGAAATGAAGTAGACTCCTTCTATGAAGAATAAGAAGTATTTCATCCAAGCATTAAGAAAGATCTGTGAGCTAAAGAAAGTATTTCCTAATCAAAAGCATTAACGAAGATTTATGCTTGTTTTCGTTTTGTCGTCTATTGAACTGAACCACTAGCAAACTGCTGTGTCAATTTAGTTGTTCCTGATACTCACCTGATCGTTTGTCCTCTTTTTACAGAAGCATCTACACAGTGTGTCCGTTTCCTAATACTGTTTTTCTTGACTACCTAAATGATTAGGATTAAAAACATCCTCTTGTATTGTATAAAGCAGGTAATCAGTAGTTAGCAGTACTGCTTAGTGAAAGTTTTACCACTCCTGTGATAAAGATAATTATTTTTTAAAAGTACTCTTTTTTTCCCTCTCACGGAAGTTTATGTTCACTAACACAATACTTCAGAACCTAAAGATTCCTCTTCCATTTTTTACAGTGGCTAGAATTCAGACTTTTGTGAAAACAGCAGCTCACCATTTCTTAAATCCATGCTGAAATAAGCATTACTATTTCTCCTAAAAACAAATAATAAAAAAAATTGAGGAATAGCTCCCTAAGACTGAAAGACATAAAGTAGCAAATACAGGAGCTCTCACGTTAAAGTGCTATTTAGCACAGAAACTTCTTTTAAATTGTTTACAGCACTTTTTTTTAAGGCAAAAGCGTTTAGAAGCAAGGTTTGTCAGCATTATCTGCGTGTTTCAATATTCAGATTGTACCAATTCTGAGAAATGTGAGCTGCATTTTTTCTCCCCCATATAAAAAATAAATCATATTATGTGAGGGACATACTTGACAGAAAGTTGTCTAAAGGGTTTGCCGTTAGTAAGTGATCTTTGGCAGAGAGTTATAATAGCTAACACAAGCAGGCAGGCTACAGACATTGTTCTAGATCAAAAAAATCATGTGGAATAGGATAACGTTTCCTTGAAAGTTCCATTACCAGTCTTACACATCTTACAGACTTAAAATTTGTTGCAAGTACCAATAATCAGCTCAACACATAAGACAAGGTAGCAACCTAGGATTATAAAAACAAAACAAGCAATAGGACTTTGAAAAGTTTATTTTTCCCCATTTTGTGCGCAATGGTATTTCAGAATTTCTTTAACCATGTTAATCTAAAGGAAACAAGGAAGCAGCAGCTTGTAAAACACAAAGAAACGTTCTGTTCACCAAAAGCAGAGTGCACAAGGAGTAAAGCTCATTGTCCCTCCTCCAGTATGTTGTTAGACTGTATAAAAAAAGCTGGGATGCTTACTTTACAGAGTGACACTAGAAGTTGTTACTCAAAATTGATTTTACTTCTGAAACAACCAGCTTTAACAGTCTTAATAGAAAGTAACTACGTGGAGTAATATCTATTAATAGAATTAAGCTTTAAGAAGCCTGGTTCTGGCAGTAGGGATACTCCTGTGCTACAGTCATGAGTTTTTAAAAAACAATTTTTCTTGTAGGGTGTACTAATGGAAGCATACCTTAAGACATACACATGAGAATGACTCATATGATGATCTGTATGTGATAAACGGAGGGAAGAGAGTTGCTTTTGCGCCTATTAAGCTTAGTAAGCACGGAAAAAATAAGTCTCAGATCCCCTTGAATAGGGATGAAATGTATTTCTGGAACATAAGCACCAGAGCCAAACCTTCAATCTGTCTTAATCCATTTAGGCCTAGTCTCTTACATTCACAGTTTTTCGAATAAAATTACTAGTCAATACAGTAAGACACACCGAACAGACTATGCATAAAAGTACAACACAAAAAAACATTCTAGCAGAAGTCATGAAATATTTAGTATAAATTTACAAAGTTAATACTTTCCCCTCACAATATATGGCAGAAGTAATTTTGTATAATTTACTCTCATTAGAACTCTGTTGTAAAGTGTGCTTCAGAGAGGAAAACTTTCAAAAAAGAATTATTTTGGTACATAGATTTGAAAAATAATTCTACTTCGACATTAATTCTCACCCCTTGCTGGTTAATGGTTGTGGGCTTTTTTAAAACACACAAATAGATTAAATCTCAAGAATCTTGTATTTCTTTATTCATGCCCTGGGAGGGCAAGGCTGTATTTCATGAATCACCAGGGTATCTAAAGTGGTTTCTTTCATTGCTTTTAACATGAAATTACTATTTTAAGTTATTTTATACCCGTTTCTGTTTATGAAGGTCATCTTGTGCTATTGTTAGGCTGAAAACCTATCTTTTAAATTTCAGTGAGATTAATAAAGTAGGTTTTAACCATTAAGGTGCTTTTACATTTCACTAATTCTGTTACTGGCTTATTTGCATAATTTTTCTTTGTGGAAAGTAAAAACCTCTAGTTGAAATGGAACATGGTAGACAGTTACAGTGGCAATAAAAGAATTCACTTACATAAAAATATTCACCTGATAGAAAAAAAATAAATAAGACAAAGCACTTAGAAAAGTCCACTGAAAGCAGGTACAAGCATCATCTGTAGCCATTTAGACTAAATTTATTAATGGAGAGGCCCTAAGTAAAAAGTTTGCTCTCTTAAGAGACAAGCAAAATATATGCATATGGATATCAGATTACATATAATGTATTTTGTGTGATGTGTCCTTTCGGAGTTATTACAAGTAGCATGAGAAAAATTTAGTCTGTGTCCCGTACTCTGCGGCAGATCTCCTCTGTAAATTCCGAACACTTGGCGCTACCTCCCAAGTCTTTTGTCAAGACCTGAAAGAAAGAAAAAAATAGTATTACTAACATGTTTTATGTCTCTGAACAGTTCTATACGTTGGTTTTATATGTTGTTGTATATGGATACTAAATAGGGGTGAGAAGGAATACATCATTTGATGTTTTCCACATCCCATATAGCCTTCATCAGTAAGCACTATGCAGACTGAAGCAGGTACTGAAAACTTGAGTACGAATATCAAATATTATGTTACCAGATTTCAATATGATTTAACTACAGGAAGAAAGCGTGTTTGGCCAAAGCTCTCCAGATTCCCTTGGCCACATAATAGTGTTAAGTGTTAAATTGTTAAGTATTTAAGTTTTCAATAAGAAGTTTGTCCTTTGGAAGTAAAATTCATATACAAAGGCTCAATACAAAGGCAACTAATTGAGAATAATCCAGTAAGGGGTTTGGGGTTTTTGTTTAAAGGAAACCCACACAGAAAAACACTCATAGCTCTTAATGCTGCATGTTAACAGTTCTTTAAGTTTGCTTAGTTTAGTTAAGAGATGGAAAAAAGCAGAGTTAAAAGAAACTACTTCATCATGTACAACTCCTGTCTGGCAGCATGAAGATAGTAAAATAAAAAAAAAAGTGGGCAACAGTGCTTGTCCAACTTAGCTAGATTAAAGCAGTCTAGGAGATAATTTAAAATCATTAGTTTTCCCCTTACATGACACACAGAGACCTTAATTAAATGGCTGGGGGGAAGGAAGGAAAGGGAGAAATAGCAAGCATGAGAGGCAATCAAGGTTACTTTTTTAGGATCTTGTCATTTTAACTGCATTATGCTTTTTTCAATTTAAAAAGATTCTCTCCATTGTTAGCATATAATCATAACATTGTAAGTAACTAGTAAACAAGTAGCCATATCGCAAAACTTGCGCTATGTTATCTTCCATAGAATTACTGACCTGAAGATGGAGGATTTCATTTCCAGAGCAGTAAATGGGAACTTTACAGGAGCACCTCTTTATTCACTTTGAAGTTTAGATTTTTTAGATTTTTTTTTTTTTTAACTGGCTCCTACACACAGTAAGATAGCTGGAAACAGACCACTTATGAAATTATGACAGCTTTTAGTTTAAGCATGCTTGTTACTTTTAATTACAAAGCAGCTTCTTATGCTCCTGAGGAAGATAACTGAAACAGCATGACTAACTGCTAATCCTCTTTAACTGCAATCTTCAGGATCTTTCCAGGTATGTTTTGAAAAGGTGGACGTCAAAGTAGATGAGTGAACCAAAAACATTAAGAGCACAAATTCAAGTCAGGTTTCAGAGCGTAAGCCCCCTGCAGAATATCCCATTTGAGTCTTGAATCTGCAGACACTTACTGCCAAAGCGAAATCACATATCATCTTAAGGGAAAAAGTAAATACTGGATAAAACCTGTTCTTTTGTAGTCCAAAAAGGAGTGAAGGCAGTTAGGAGGAAAAAAGAAAATAATTGACCTGAAAAAAATAGGACCAGAAGTACTACAGTTAGGACTGAAGTGCTATAAACAAAGTGGACGATTAAGCCTGTGAAAGGCAAATGAGCATCCTTCACTTCAGGATCCAGATTTAAATATATATACTTTGTATACATTATAAATTTCACAAGTGAAATACCACTAGCTACTTAAACCTCTAATCCCCTTCATGAAAAAGACATCCAGTTCTAGCTTTGAGATTTAACAAAGCTGTGGAAATGTAAGATGCGCATTACTGAGACATAAGGAATGCTACAGCCTGTCCTTATTACTGAGCTGGGCAGATTTAATACCACCAAAGATAATATAATTACTGTCAGAGAAGGACAGTGTCAGTGCTCATGCGTCACGCCAGCATAGCAGGTCATTCACTGTTCTGGTGTTAGTGTTCTAAGTTAATTTTTGCTGTGATAGAATATGATTTTAATTCACTGCATTTATTTGCACACCGTCATATTACCTTTCCATCTTTAATTGTATCAAAGCAAGCTGTCTCAATTTTTGTGGCATGTTTGTGTAGTCCCATGTGACGCAACATCATTACGGCACTCAGAAGAAGGGCAGTTGGATTTGCCAGGTCTTTTCCTGCAATGTCTGGTGCTGTTCCATGAACCTAGAAATAAAAGTGAACCTATCTGTTACATGTCAATATGCTGCTGAAAATGTCCTAGGCAATTCAAGTGCATGCAAACAACCTGAAAGATAGTCCTCATGCATAAGCATTTAAATTGGGACTTACTTCACTGTGATATGGTTACCGGAAAGGAGATAGGAAAAACCAGAACAATTCAGTTCAAAGGCATCAGAAAGGGGGAACTAGGTCACCTAATATCTCCCAGTTCTGCCCCTCAAGTTTTATTTCACAGAGGCTATTTATCTTATGAAAAAGAGGGAAAACAAAGTGTCAGTGAAAGGACATGAAAAAAGCTATATGTAATACATAGTTAAACTATTCTCTCTGGGTAAAGCTTCAGCGTCTTCACAGTAAAAAATAGTTTTACAGAGAACTTAGTTAAATGACAGCCCCATTGTATGTCATGGAAAAGTTTCAGATTTTCAAGTTGAGACAAAGTAGTTATTACTACTATACCTTGCATAAGAAGACTTACTGATTCAAAAATCGCAACTCCATTAGCACCAATATTTCCACTTGGTGTTACTCCAAGACCCCCAATCAGTCCAGCACACAAGTCACTGAAAAAAAAAACAACCACCAAACAGAAAAAACCCCAAGTTTTTCTATATATAGTTGCCTCTCCACAAGGTATTAAAATGTTTTTGTTTCTCATTTTATTGTAACAATAACTTATTTTATATACCTACACAGTCTGAGAACCATATTGGGAAAGAATAGATGCTGTTAGCCACTTGTACTCCATTGGAACATTTGAAAATTTGTAGAACTGCTAGCAGGAGACAATTTAATAAAGGAAAATTAAAAGGAAATTCCAATTACTAGAATAAAGCTGATTAAAACACAGGCACAACAAAAGGTACTCAAAGCACAGAATACGTGTAAATGTCTCAAAAACTAGCAAAAATTGTAATGTACAGTTTCCTGTAACTATCCAGAAGTAGTATTTCCTCTGAAGAGGAAACAGAACTACTTTTCATATGTAAAGTCCTTCTAAAAAACATGGAAGAATCTTGCCCGGGTAGATGAATTACTAGTAGTTTTTAAGTTTACTGTATGTAGCTTAAGGAACATTTTCCAAGTGATACCAGACTAGCTTTCCCCCTCTACCCAACAGCCTGTAAGTCACAAGTCTGACATTAGCAGATCATCAGACATAAGCAATGTGCATTTGGTTACCTCCAAAATTAACACGGGAAGGACAAACAAACTGTGCCTATAGTCATCACACTGTACCCTCAAAGCTGAGCATACTGATAAACAAGGCTCTTAAAACTCAGATGTTAAGCATACTGTTTCCTTGCCTACAAGTCGACTAATCAAGGATTAACAAGCAGAAAAGTTTGGATGACCTTGCAAAACAATATTTTAAGTTTAAGCTAAAATAAACTAATTAGCTTTAGTTGTATAGAGTCTGAGGAAAAAAATGGATACAGTCTACATTTGTCACTCTAGGTATTTAATGCTTCAATGTAAGAGATTTCCTTCTGTACCCATTCAGTCCAAGAAACCTGTTTGGCTTTATGTTCACGCTTTAAAAACACACTGTGGGTGAGACTTTCCTCAGTGACAAAAGTGCCCTTCTTCAATAACAGACGCGAATTTATTGAAAATTTTTAGAACTATGAAATTCTTTACAAAATTTCTATGATAACTTTAAAATTGGTGATACTGAACTAGGTAAAATGAGTTGAAATAGTACTGATGATGGGACCTGTCCGATTTGATCTCTTTTAATTAACAGCGTAACAGCTGCTGTGAGGGCCCTATGGACTCCTCTACCAATTCTTAAAGCAAGAAGTATTAGTTTGAGTCTGACTTTTCTTAGAGGTGACAGACAGCCTTATCATAGAAAGAGTGCAATTTTAAGAGAAGCTCAACAAGCATTTCTCCTCATACGTAAGTTACCTTTACATTTATTATCTGTACAAAACCAGGAGATGGATTCTAAGATGTTAAGTCATTGTTGAACTTTTAAACAAATTCCAATTCAAGCTATTTTCTCAATCTCTCCTTAGAGATGCAAGGAGAAGCAATGTTATGTTATACACTTAAAAAGTTCAGATTAAGATACTTAATTTTACATGCAGTATTTAGTTGCATTTACGCTCTCCCTAACCATTTTACAGAATGGAAAATGTGTGCTGATTGATTTTGCCTTCAAGACATCTAGTACCTCTAGTATTGTTATTCAATATGAAATTTAATTTGAAGATAAGGAAAAAATACAATACATAAAAGAGCTGGCAGGATATTAAGAGGCCACGCATTTCATTCTTCAGTGACTATGCAGAATCATTTAACTGTATAGCTAGCTTGCTGTAAACATCATGGTCCCACAGTCATCTTACACTATCTATTTTAGTGCTTGAGATTAGTTAGATATTGGGGAAAAACTTTCTAAGTGTTCTTTATTATAATTTAAGCCATTAAACTTTTCACACATTTGGAGAAATTTCTCTTCTGCCCCACCTGAACAGTATTCATAGCCTCCATAAGCAAAAACTTTTTTTTTTAAAAAATAAGAAGCACATTCTCATCATATAGCCCCTCCCAACAATATATTAATAATTGAAGTGTAAGAATACCATCCTTTCTTCCCATTTAAAGTCTGATTTAAAAAGTTTTAAACTCTGGATGCATACAATCGTTACCCATCTGGCTAGTATATAACCTGAATAACTGTCTGGAAAGTAACAGTATTTTACATGTTGGGTTAGTTTAAATTAAAATCTCCATACCTGAGGATGTCACCATACAAGTTTGGCATAACAAGCACATCAAATTGTGATGGATCTTGAACCATCTAGAAAGATGTATATTTTCATTAAGGTTAAGAATTTAAATTAAATAATAACCACAATTAAAACACATAAATACTCACATTCAGACACACGGTATCCAGATACATTTCATTAAATTTAATATCTTTACAGTTTTCTGCTGCCTCCCTGCATTTTCTCAAGAAAAGCCCGTCGGACATTCTCCTGCAATTAAATAAGCAAGAGAATATTACAGTTATTGTAAGCAAGCAATACTGAAGATAAAGAAAACTGCCTGCAACAGAGGATTAAATAAAAATATTAGAGTGCAGGAACTTAGTTTGTGACTAATTATCCCTTATGTTAAATATAAAGAATATTTTAAATATATTACAGTCAGAGAAGTTACACCCTTTAAATTTCCTCTAAAATATTTTTGTATCAGTAGTTTAACAGGCATACATTAATTCTCAGAATTACTCATATTCATTTACTAAAGGCTTACTGAGTTTGTAAAGATGGTGTCACAGAACATCACACATATTATGACTCAGTTCAGTACAAAGTGGTTTGGAAACTGTAAGAGACATTTCCATCCTCAGTTTTTAAATTAATTTTCCTAGTTTAAGACTATTTTTAAAATAAGAGCTTTGCAAGGAAAGTCACAGGATTACTACAAACTTACTAATAAAAACATTAGTACATAATTATTACAGCCCTATCAATACTGCATTAGTATTGCCCATATTACTTAAGAGGCATTTACTTTACTTATTTCCCATTTTACTTACTCCCAGTAGCATCAACAGAAGTTATACACTTGAGGAAGATTTTAAAAGTTATTTATAATTAAATGCATATTACTATTTGTTGTTGTTCTCAAAAAGAAGTGTCAACATACATAATATTTGCCTTGTGCACAGCAGTAACATGGCTTCTCTGATTATTTCTGGCATACTCAAAAGCAAATTCTGCAATACGCTTGCTAGCTGCTTCTGTGATCAGCTTGATACTTTGCACAACACCTTCAACAATCTGAAAGACAGTAGTTGCATTGATAGTAAAAATGTAAGCTCATTTTTCAAGTCACTAGTTAGAATGTTTGGAACAAAGTAGAATTCTGAGTGAGGCAGTCTCAACAATGCATTTCACAATAAAATAACTTTTTTTATGGGTAGCAAACTTAAAAAACACCACCCAACTTCTTAGTACTAGGCCACTGAGATGGGCAAAGTTATCATTCATGAAACAGAAAACCTGCCAGAAACGCAACGCTTCCAGCAACATACCACATGCTCAATTCCACTGTATTCGCCTTCTGTGTTCTCTCGAATTGTGACAATGTTCACATCTGTATATGGGGTTTTGTACCCTTCAATTGAGACACAGGGTCGTACATTTGCATAAAGGTCAAAGGTTTTACGTAGAAGCAGATTCATTGATGGGTGCCCTGCAGCAATTGGAGTCTTTAAAGGCCCTGAAGAAAAAAAGAAAAAAAAATAATACAAGAATGAATGAGAAGATAAACCCTTCCATGAACTTCAGAGTTGAAACTCTAGGTTAAAGTCTACTCTTGCAGAGGATCTCCAAATTCCTATTTAACCCTTACGCTGAAACGCTACAGGAATTCTCTGCTATTGAGTACTACACAGTGATATTCATCAGCTGTTCAAAGGCCAAACTGTGACCATTACATGGAATAGGAGCTTTTACAAAAGGTTTTCACTGAAAACAACATCAAAAAGATACTATTCATTAGGAATATAGTTATCACATACTATTGTAAGTCAACTGCATTAGAAATGCATTCTGCATAGAGTCCAAAGGTTGGTATGTAGTAATACCCGCCTTTAACATATTTCCTAGAAGATCTATGAAAGCTATGGTTTTAAAATGAAGGACTGGTTTAAGATTACAGAAGACTACCTGACAGGCTGTCCCCTATAATTAAGCCATTTTATTGTGCTACAGATGGAGGACTTTGGCTTTAAATCAGACTCACGATAAAACCAACAGTATTTAGTATCTTTGTATTGATGCCTACAGTACCTTTTAATCCCATTTTGTTTTTATCCATGGATTCTTTGGCATCTGGAGGTATCATCCACTTCCCTCCTGGTCCTTGGATAGCTGTAACATTCCTTTCTTCCCACTGAATAGGAGCCTAAACACATTTACTCTATGTTAACTTAAATATCGTGACTTTTGCTTCAAGTTTTAACTTCCCTTTCACAAAAAGCTGCATAAGGAATTTTGTCCAGGACTTCCTAAACAATTTTTCTCTGGTGAGCAAGAGTAAGCATGAGATGTCTGAACTCGAAAATAGACAATTTTTTTAAAATGTAATTAAGTGAAAATGAAATAGTATGAGCAACATATTGTCATAAACTTGAATACCACGATGCCTCCCTAGGCATCATATACGCAGAAATCCTCAGAATTGCAATATACATGCTATTTCTTTCAAGCTCTTAGAGCTGTTGATTTCCTTGTATACAAGAGACAAGACATTTGAAAACTGAATTCATTGAGAACTCATCATCCATGCTGCCTGGAAGACTGTACATAACATAGATATCTATCTGTTATCTAATGGAAAATCTGCAAATGTTCCATAATGCTTTTCAAATTTGCATTCACCACAGGAATCATCTAAGTGGAGAAAGGCTGCCACCCATTCATTTCATCAGGAAGGACCACAAAGGAAAAGATACAAGGGCTTTCATAAGCAAACAGAACCAATCTGAGCATAACATGCTAGAGAATCCCCTTTAAAACAAATTAATCCAATTAAGTATTGCAAACATGCACTCACATACAAACTTAGGTTTTATTCCTCCACACCTCCTGCTTGACTTCTCAGAAACAACCAAAATTATTATAAGGTTTTCATACAAAATTAAAGAGAACTTCACTTTTTCCAAATTTAAGTTGGATAGTTGTAATAGAAAGGGAATATGCCTTGGTGCTGTTACTAATGTGGAACAATTTAACAGGCATCTTTCCTGGAGAGCTGTATTTCCTTTCAAGGAAACTCAACAAATTCTGGCAAGGTTCCGCAGGTAGAAAAACAGTTCTTGGATATAGTTAGTTTTCGTATCACTTAAGGGAATGTGTTTGGCAGTGCAGCAGTTTGATTTCTAAGAATAAGCCAGTCTTTTTACACATGCTTTCATCTGCACTGGAAGTCACAATGAATGAAAGAACATCCTCTTACCAGTTGCTCAGGACTGCTACATCAACAAGATGATTTCACATGATATATTCAGTTTATATTTCCAAAAATTAAACACAGCATTTCCTCTTAACTCTCTATTCCTCTGCCAGCTAACAGTTTCAAGCCCTGCCTTGATATCACAAACTCGTATTTTTTTATTAGCTGAAGCTTCAGACTCAAGAAGTTTTAACAGCTTAATTTAACGTGATTTTTTGGAAGTCAAAGAGAAAACATTTTTAATACACCTAGTTAGTACCTGTTGTAGTTAAACTTACAACACTTACATCAAGACAAATATGACTTACTTTGGCAGCATCAAAGATCTTCATGACAGCAGCAGAAATCTCAGGTCCTATGCCATCTCCTGGGATTAAAGTTACTGTTTGTACCTAGATAAAGAAATATCAGTAGTACAACAAATGAATGCTTGTTTTCTACGTAGAAAATATTTTTATGTGTTGTACAAACCAAGTTAACTACTAGAAAAGAAAGTTTCGGTTACCAAATATTCACTACGAATTATAGCAGTACTGGACAGAAGTGAGAACGATTAGCTTGCTTTCAAAGGGATGTTTTGAGAGAATTGTTTAAAAATCTGCCTACTATCTATTCCTATTTCAAAACACAGAGGTTTAACCTGAAAGGCAGGTTCCTGCTCAGTACTCCTTGAAATGAATGATCTCAGCATGCTTTCTTCTTGAAATTTGGGGAGGAGATAATATTACCTAGTTACAGCTCTGGCACCCATATGTCTCCAATATTATTAACTGCAAATACTGACACATGCTAGAAAAGATTAAATTTATGAAAAGCTACATTCACCTTAAAAAAACCCGCATGTCTAAACTTCTCAAGTGACTTCCTAAAAATCTCAGACCCATTTTTACCAATACCAAGTTATTTTCCTTCCATAATGTTCTCAGTCTTGTTTCTTTTATCATCATCAAATAGATGAAATAAATTGCACAGCCCAGGCTCACTGAATAATGAGAAGAAAGTACTCTGCTTTGGTAACAAAAAAATAAATTAAGATCACTATTGTAATCATATGTTCCCCAGCTCTTTTTGTTTTATTTAAAGATTTCCCATGGTTTTGTAAGGGCTCATTATTACCTACAAAAAAGGCAACTCAGATACAGCATTATTTGCAAAATCCCAATTAGAATCAACTCACCAGATATGTTTCCATCCTTCCCCACACAAAATACTCAGAATTTCAATATAGGTTGACTGATTTTTTAACTAATTATTTGAGCCAAAGAAATTCACTGTGCACAACAAAAGAAGCAGAGCTTCAGATAAAAGAACCCTGCTATTGAGCAAGCACATAAGTGATGGAATGCCTCCAGATTAGTTTTGTGCTGTCTCGCATTGTTGCTTCACAGAACAGCAAGACTCCACCTGAGCCAGAGAATGGTTCATCTGAAACAGTAATGTGGTATAAACAGAACCAGAGGTGCCTCACTTTCTAAATCTTTTTATACTGTATAAGATATGAGTGACCCTTCAGTTTCTTTTCTAGCTGTTACACATCACTTATAATTAAAAGCCACAATTCCTTTTTAAAATAAGCGGAAGGGTGCATGCAATGGTGCTGAGCCCTGCTTCTGCCTCAGCAGTTTTCAAGGCTGCCTTCACCAAACATAAAAGGCCCGGGGGCATTTCAAACACATACACATAAGAAGGTAAAACATCTACAAGGAATCAGTGTCTAAAATACTTTAAAGAAGGCCTTGAAAAGGCAGAACTTCAGATGCAAGGTATTCTAAAAGCAGCAGTAAAGTAAATCTAGTGCTTGGAGGAAAGTCTGCTAAATCAAGAAAATGAGAAGCTTCTCAACAATCCTTCTACTTTGCCAATATTTGCCGACTTCCAGATGAGTTTCAGAAGACTGGCTTATGTCCACATTTTGTGAAAAGTTCTTATGCCACTTCCATCTTTTGCTAGAGCCTTTTGTATTATCACTTACACTTTAATATGCAATTGCCAAAGACAGTAATTAACCAATATAAATCCAGCATGGCATTAAGAGCATATATGTTCACTTCTTTAGGCCTTATTTTTTGAGAATGTAAAAATAACAACAGCAATCTTATAAAAGTATTTACTTTTTTATTAAAATATTAAAATAATCTTTTATTTTACTTCTGCACCCCTTTCTTGAGAAACTTCTTTAAAAAAAAAAAGGTACTATTATACTCACAGCACTACCAAAACTTCTGGTCACCTGTTTTTGGTTTTTGAAAGCACCTAGCAATCGAGAAACCTGCAAGAATATAAAACAAAAAGATGCTATTTTACTACACAAATGGGATTTTAAAAAGTTAACAATATTGCAGCAAATCTGCATTTTAAAATCATATTGCTTTAAATTTCCTATCTCAAACGAGTATAAAAATGCAAATGAAACAAGAGTAACTAACGCTTTGCCAAGTTGCTCTCTAACAGTCTGTGCACTAACACCTCACGTGGGTATTTTTAGCACAAGGTAAACCCAGGACAGCCGCGCTTTGCAGTGCGCCATACTCTCCTGTCTTGCCTGGGGGTGAGGGGAAGTTACTCCACAATAACCTGACTCCTTACATAGTACACATTTGAAATAAGGTTGCAGTAACTCTAAGTAAGTAGATGATATGCTAAGGATTAAGAGTCATGGAAAGTGAAAAATCAAACACTTTCACTAACAGCTGGGTAGACAGTATCTTTACACATTTTAGGTAATGTTTGCAAAACTACTTGGCATTAGTGTCACTTCTTCCATTCAAACTGTGCTGAATTTTGTTCTTCCACCTTTTACCTCTCTAAGTTTTGTACTGTTGCCTTCTGCGAGCCTAACGGTTTTTAAAAAGCATAATTGAAATGCACATTAAAGACAAAGTTCACCATAGCAACGAGTCTACACTGCATAGTCAACAAATTACACTTTCTAACATCTCAATATTCCGAACTGGCATTAAGCTTCAAAACTGGAATGATATCTCAGCTTGAGCTCTTGCCTAGCTGAGCACCACAGACAAAATCCCCAATCATATCAGTATCGATACTTAACTGCAGAAAAATCACAGTTTCCCAATCTTACCCTGCACTCTAGGATTTTTCATGCCTCTGTGACTTAAGAGTCAGAAGACAAAATTATAAGTGTAAACAGACTTACACTACTTCAGTTCTACCATACTCACACATGTAGTCTGTCTGCAGCTATCAGGCTGGACAGGAATGTATCTAACAATTTGTATTCCTCTCCCGTCCAATTTGTATTTGTTATCTGTTCTCTTTACTGACATGTATGCTTAAACGTACCTGTATGGCAAAATGGACAAACTATGGTGGCACTAATAGAAGCAACTAGAAACAACCCAATTCTTATGTATGTTGTAATGAATGCTGTAGAAGTAATTTAAGCTAGCATTTATTTTTATTTGTAACCCAACATGAAATGTACAAGGTCATTGCAACAGGCAAGCAATGTTTACCATAGCAAGCCATATATTTGAGGCAGCAGCTGGAGCAATTAAATGAAAACGTGAAGTTGCCTAGACAAGCGTAAGTCTCTCACAGTACAGTTCCCGCATATAGAGTCAGGATTCACATTGCAGAGCAGCCCTGGGAAGAAAACAGCCTCTCTTGCCAGAAATCATGGGCCTGGCACATTATACTTAAGTTCAACCTCTGTAACACTAGCAGAGAATCAGGCTAAAGAAACTTGATCCATTCTGACCTTAACATCGTATGTCATGATTAACTCCTGACAGTTCTTCCATATTTTATAGATACGTGAAGTGGGACTTCCTCGATGACTTAGCCTCCAACAGGCTATTATTTAAAGGCGCAAAAGAAATTTCATTTAGTCAAGGCGAAAAGCAGCAGTGTCTCCACGACAGCCCCAGGAATAACGGCTGCGTTTCAGAATCGTTCGGACCCAGTAAATCCCAAAGGACAGGTAGTGGGCCAGAAAGCAGGCAGAACCCCGTAACTAATTTTTTTCCCCACAAGACTCTGTAATGACTGGTATCGCAGGCCGTTTCAGGAATGACGTTTTTAGCCTTTACTGTTTGTAAGCCGCGCACCATTA
>NW_009595632.1:0-45345 GCF_000690535.1 Cariama cristata
CCCCTGTCGCAGCCCCGAGGTGAGGGACGCCTCGGCGGCCCCTTCCCCTCGGCGGCGTCTCTGGGCTCCACCGTTCGGAGGCGTCTGTGGGTGTAGGCTGTGGGCAGCGCCCGGAAAGCCCGCCGGTGCGGAGGTGGCAGGGCCCCGGTTGGCTGCTGAGGCACTCAGGCCTGAGCAGTGGCCCCGGGCCGAGTGGGAGTGACGAGAGGACCCGCGTATTTGCGACCCAAGCACCTTCGTTTCATAGTGAGCAACGTGACCTACTGTGGTTTGAGTCACCTTGGCCTGCTCTTACAGCCGGCCATGTGCATTTGCTAACTGTATTGTTAAATACTCTGTTTCATTGTACTTACAGGGGATTGAGAAACGTTCAAGTTCTTCTTAGTTCTCAGAAAAAAAATTATGGTAGTACAGTGAGCTGTTTAGCAGCGCGTGTAAAATCGGAGAGTTGTTGGGGCTGGAAGGGGAGCTTTCTAGTCTAACCTCCTGCTCACGGGGTGGCCAGCTCTGAGGTCAGACCAGGTTATTCAGGGCTTTGTCTGGTTGGGCCTTGAGAGCCTCCAAGGACAGAGGCTTCACAGTCTCTCTGGGCCCCAGTTCCAGTGTTTGACTGTTCACAGGCTGAACATTTTTTTTCCTATGTCAAATTAGAACTCCCTGTTTCAGTTTATGCCTTCTCATAGGTATTAGAAAGCTGCTATCGGGTCCCCCTTAAGCCTTCTCCTCTTCTCCAGACAAGCCCAGTTACTTCAATCCTCCTCGTAGGGCAAATGCTCCAGCCCTGTATTTCGTGCACCACTGCTGGACCTGCTCATTTATAAACATCCCTGTTGTACTGGGAACCCAAAACTGGATTTAGTATTGCAGATGTGGTCTACTTGGAGTGATGAGGAAAGGATGATAACTGCTTCCCTTGATCTCCTGACCATGCTTCTGTTGATACAGCCCAGGCTGCTGTTAAGTCTTCGTTGCTGCCAGGAGCCTGCTGGCTCCTTTTTTACCTTTTTGCCCCCCCAGGACTCCTGGGTCCTTTGCCTGACTGGGGAGCAGCTCTGCTGAAGTCGGGGCCTGTACCCTTGCAAGAGGTTATTCAATCCCACGTGTGGAACTGTGCATTTCTCCTTTATGAATTTAATCAGGTTCCTTGTTGGCTTGTCCCTCTGACTGGCAGAGGGATGCCCTTGAACATTATCAACTGCTCAGTTCAGTTTTATTCGCAAACTTAAGAAGGGTGCACTCATCCCCTCTTACAGGTCCCTGATAAAGATACTAAATAGGACAAGTCCCTGAATAGACTCTTGAAGAACTCTTCTTGTAACTGACCTTCTGGTAGAGTGCAAACCATTAACTGCAACTCTTAGCGTGATGATCCAGCCAGGTTTTTGCCCATCTGATACCCCACCTGTCCATGTCATAACATCCCAGCTTGGATAGAAGGATGCCATGGGAGACTCTGTTGAAAGCCTTGCTGAAGTTAAAGTGACCACCACCCACTGCTATCTAGCTTATTTTTGTCATAGAACGAGCTGTTGTTTGATTTGTTGTTCCTTGCTCCCCTCTGGTGTATTTTAGAATACTTTAAAAGTTAGATGAGAGCATGACAAATAATTAGGTGGTGTTGCTCAAGGGTAACCAGTTTGAGTGAGGGTGGTTGAATAGCTTGCCAGTATAACTTCGGTCTTTATGGCTGTGTGCTGCCATGAATGTAATGATATGTACTATGTATTACGTTACGAACATGCGTGTTATGAGACATTATTTGAACTGATAAGACACTTAAAACTTTTCCCCACCATTGGAAAGGGTGCAGCTGGGCTTTGCAGTCAGACACATTAACAGTACAACGTGGTGGCATGAGCATCTTTCTGAAGAGAATGTCCAGTTCCTCAAGAAGGTAACTGCGGAGGAATACAAAGCTCAGACAGCCAGCAAGCTGTGCCCTCTGAAAGATGAGCCATGGCCACTGAATGAGTGGAAACCAGGTGAGAAAGTATTTCTTCTGAAATACCAAACTCATGCTGAAATTACTGTTGTTGTGTTGTTGCATTCAGTAACGTCAGCACTGTGTCTTGTAAAGTATTCTCCTTTTTGCTTTTACTTCAGTCATCCAATACATCTCCTAGTAAGAAAGTAAACGCAATACATTTAGTTCTCTAAAAAGCATTTAAAATATTGCAGGGTGTAAGAACTTCGGTTTTAGTCCAGATCAGCACTTGGCTAGTCCCAGTGCTGCACAATGACAAGATAATAAACTAAACATTCATCAAAAAAGACTCCCTAGAGTATAAAGTATGTGAACTTGAAAATGTTCTTATAAATATTGCTGGACTCTGAAGAAAAAGTGTAGTGTATTATACATTCCACTTGTATTCAGTGATTCCAAAGTCTTATGGACTAGAACACAATATAAAGATTTTGAACCTTCAGAAGGGTCACATTGTTTGACAGCAAACAACAACCTGACAGCCTCCGAATCCATGAGAAGATCCTCAGGTGTGACAGTGGAAGCTGGAACAAAGAGCATTTTCCAAACTTTAAAGCATTTATTCTTCATCTTAAGTGTTCTGTTTTTCACACCATGGACTGTCAGAAGCCAGACTTGACAGGTTGCCTTTGCTGTACAGTTACAGTGACAAACATATGCACGGGTCAGGGTGGGAAGAACCTCCTACAGTAAACTTTTCAATAGTTAGTTTGGCTGTAATATTCTATATGGGTGTTCTGTTTTCCAAAAAAAAAAAAAGCCTGAAGTATTGATTGTTCTAATCTAATGGGGAGGTAGTTTGCATGTTCCATCAAAACCAGCTGGAACAGGGAGGACTTTACTGCTAGTTGGATTAAAGACAATGAACAGGTTATTCCCAGCCTACCCATAGGGATTCAGTGATGTTTTCTCTCCTTCTTCAAGTCCTTAGGAAACATCATAGTTGATGGGACTTTGCAGGTTATGAGGTGGGCTCTTTCAAATATGAAGTGCAGAGTTGCATCTGTGTTCTGTTTTGATCTACAGATTCCATCAGAGTTGGTGTTGTTGCAGTAAAACTGGGAATGATGCCAATATGGACCAAGTCAGGAAAAAAACATGCTGTCACACTGCTTAAGGTGAAATAAATCATCATGAATTTCATCTCCTATACTGTATTCAGGTTGTTAACCAGAAGTTTCAGGCAAAAGTGAAACTTATCAGTTGTACAGAGTAGGAAGTCCCTAAAGAAAGGAAAGATTTCTTTCAACCCTGTGTAGGACCCCATGCCTATTCTGTTTATATCCTGAACTTTCTGGGAGGGGTCTGCCTTCTGCCTCAGCTGTTCAAGTGCAGCAGAACTGTGCGTAGTATTACCTAGGTGAGGGAAGATGGGAGGCAACACAGAGCTGGGGTTAACTACCCCGTTTCACTTTTTTTATTTTGCCACCTGCAGGTACTTTGGGATTAGGTTCACTTTGGTTTCTGAATCTTTGTAGCCCTGAAGCTGCTTCTTTGTATTCTCTGGCAGCCACTACTGTGATGAAACTGTTCGCTGACCGCTTTGCTGCCGTGTGATGAACCAGGGCTGTGAAGGACAACACGTTTACAGGGCAAAGGAGCAGGCGTCTAAAATGTGGGCTCTTATTATATGCTTTGCCACTGCGTACAGTAGGGATTTTGCAGATCTTGCAGGCCAAAGATGACTATAAGAATTTATTCGATTCCTAGGGCATTTATGAAAGTGTGGTTTGCATTCTACTAGTATTTTTTTCTAAGATAAGCTTTTAATTGATTGGAAAAAGAATGTCTATGGTAAAAAGTTAACACACTCTCCTACTTGTAGGCTGTATCTCTTGTTTATGTGTAGATACAAATAAAAACAGAGACAGGCTTTGTTTTGCTTGTTTTGATAATCTCTTACTGTGGTCTCAAAGCATATGCATCTGCTTATACTCAAACACTATTCTTCTTTTCTTAAGGTGCAAGATTGCCATGTTTTAAGATACATTTCAAAGGAAGAGTCAGGTGCAAAAACATCTAAACTACTTGTTGGAGGCAAAAACTCATCTCCTTTTTACGTAAGTGAACCACTTTGCATGATTTTGTTAGAATAGTTGTTTTTGTTGTACAGTACAAAAATAGTGTAGGTAGACTTCTCTAAAAGATTAATTGGCAGACATGCATGCCTTGGAACTGATCTTTTGTCACATTCACCCTTGCTTATTTCCTTAAGGCTAGTGTCAATTCTTGGTTAAGAGAATAGCAAGAAGAACTTTTTGAAAGTTTTGCCTCTTGATTCTCTAGGAAAGCTGTGGATTTAGGAAGTCGCTTTGATGTGCAGTGTCCCAGGCTGTCGAAAAGGTCTGAAGGGACGTTAGCTGTGTAGAAACATGTGTGTTCACCGTGTGTGTGGAGATGCAGTACGAGATAAGGACTGCAAAATATGCGCTTTAGTGGCCTGTTGTCAACTTATCCAGCTTCATCGGTTGTTTAGAAGAGTTTGTTCTCTAGCTTACTCTTCCATACTGTTTTATTAGCTTTAGTTGTAATTTTTCCCCAGGTCTGTTGAGGTTGTTTAATTTGCATATAGTTTTACTGGTGAATAAGTTGAAGACTTAAATTTTCAGGATGATAACTTGATAATTATAGCTCATCAACAACATATCAAAATCACTCACTTGTTTAGATACCCCAGTTGCCTGATGCAGACTTCCCAGACACCTTCAATGGCTAAGGTTATCTGGCAGAGCTGTCATTCCTGAGGAGGAAAATTGAATTATAGATCAAGGCAGGAGCAAGGCTTTCCCTCAAAGGATTGCAGTTTCTATGATCCATTATTTCTATGAAATACTGCTTTTCACTTCTTGCAGTATCCTGACACTCATTTGTTTGATTTAGGCAAGAAAGAAAAAGTAGGACTCGTGATTACTAAGCAGATTATCTCAGTTGGTGATTGTGGCTTTTTGAGGACATATATTTCCCTTTTTCAAACAGGAGGTTGTCCTGGAGCCTCAAAATGAACCTGTGTACTTGTTTTTGCTTTAGTGAACGTGAGGGAAGAGGACGTTTTTTCATTTGATAAATCTGTTGGCTTTTGTAGTATATTCTATTGATTTTGAGCGGCTTATATTTTAAGGTATCTTTCTTTCATTCTGTGGGTTTGTGCCATGTTTCACCATCATTGCTTGTACTTTTCAGGTGTCTATACTGTCACTTTAGTCCTTTTCCACTTACCAGGTGTGACATTTTTCTGGGAGAAATTACGGCGGTGTTTTTTGTTTCCTGTTACCTTGGTTTAAGACATGCAAGAGTCACGTGAATAATAATTTTCAAGTTGTATTATGCACATTAGACTCCTTACAGTTGATCTTTTCATAAAGGTGATGGTATCAGTGATTCAATATGTTGTCAGAGTAAAAATGTGCAAGAAGCAAGGAGATATATAGAACATTTCTATTTAAATAGCTCTTGTGAACTAAGAAAATTTCTTCAAAGCCAAACTACCTAAAAAGTCAACTCAAGGATTTTTTGAGTAGTTTGAGTTATGTTAAAGTCTGTCTTGGACAGAACTTTTTCCAAGTTAGCTCCTATTAATTTGATTGGTTGAACTTAGACTCATTTTAATAAAGAAATTAATTAAATATCCTTAGACCAATCTGTGGTAAGGACCTGCCCTGAGACTGAGCTCTCTATTATTACTGTTGTTGTTGTTTTTATCGTCATCATTATATAAACTAGATAATTTTGTAAGAAAGAATTTGGCATTCTGCTTCTGAACAATTGTACTTGTTAAGGTACTAACAAATGATGTCTTTCTGTGGTTTAGCTGCAGGTTTGAATCATTGCTCTCTGGTGTTTATCAGTCTTTTTATGTGTTTCTTTTCTCTCTGAAGTGTCTGAAAGTGAGAATTAAAAGCGAGCTGAATGATACTGTATTGTATTAGCATAAGCAGTTTATCTTCTGTTAATTCTTATAGGAACATCTGTCTTCCTCAGATTCCTCACAGCTACTGATTTTTCATTAATTCAATCTAATGATTCCCTCAATAATTTTACTAACAAAGAGTTTCATGTATTTCTTTTGAGTGTGAAATTGCTTTAAAAATGATAAGGGGTATTGCATTTTTAGCAAGATTCTTTTTTTTTCCATTTTACCTTTATGTATATCAGTCTATTGCAAGTGAGCAGATTTTTTTTGTGGTTTTTTAAATGCAAAATTATTCCTAAAAGTACAGTTCTGTCGGTGTTCTAACAATTTTTTTGTCAAAAATATTTTATATGCTTCCCTTAAGTGAGGGCATATTGATAATTTTCCTATAATACTGGAAGATTCTGTTGGTCTCTGTAAAAATAAGAACATCTGAGAATTCATTCAGTGTTCTTCAGTATCACTTTTTAGAAAGGCTTTGTAAAGTCTGCAGTGTTTTGTTTGTAGAAATATATCTCTCTGACTTGACTGTTTGAAGAAAACTTGTCGAACAGTACAAGACTATAGTAGGACTCTTGAGCTGTAAGTGATTTTTACCCTTTGACTTCGCTGCTTTTCTTCAGGTGCGGTAGCTCTTTCCAGGCACCCGTGCTGAGCACAGAGCTCCCCTTGCTGTCATCTCAGGCAGCGGTTTTACATAGCAATGTAAATAAAGGATTGATATGCAGGCATTTTGTAGAAGGGGGTTTCTTTATTTTGAATTTTTACATGTGGTACTGCAGTTTAATACAATTGTCTTCCATTGCTGCCTCAAATTTTTGTGGTCTTAGGGAGGTTTTGGTTTTAGTTGATACCTTTTTTTTTTTAAAAAAAAAAAAGTCATTTGAAGTGTTTTTGTACTATGAATTCAAGCTAACAAATCACTCAAAAAAACCTTCTAAATCTGGAAGACTTTGTATCCACACTTTCTCCTCAAATAAGGACAGATTCATAAAGTTAAAATTTCAGGTTTGTGTCTAAGTCATAGAATCATAGAATCATTATGGTTGGAAGAGACCTCAAAGATCATCAAGTCCAACCGTATACCTGATGCCACCCTGTCCACTAAACCATGTCTTGAAGTGCCACATCTAAACGTTTTTTGAACATCTCCAGGGACGATGACTCCACCACCTCCCTGGGGAGCCCGTTCCAATGCCTAACAACTCTTACAGTGAAGAAGTTCTTTCTGATGTCGAGCCTGAACCTCCCCTGGCGCAACTTGAGACCGTTTTCTCTCGTCGTATCGCTAATTATCGGGGAGAAGAGCCCAACCCCAGCCTGGCTACAACCTCCTTTCAGGGAGTTGTAGAGGGCGATCAGGTCTCCCCTCAACTTCCTCTTCTCCAGACTAAACAACCCCAGCTCCCTCAGCTGCTCCTCGTAAGGCTTTTTCTCCAGGCCCTTCACCAGCCTTGTTGCCCTCCTCTGAACACGCTCCAGCAGCTCAATGTCCTTCTTATAGTGAGGGGCCCAAAACTGGACACAGTATTCAAGGTGCGGCCTCACCAGCGCAGAGTACAAAGGGATGATCACTTCCCTAGTCCTGCTGGCCACACTGTTTCTGATACAGGCCAAGATGTTGTTGGCCGCCTTGGCCACCTGGGCACACTGCCGGCTCATGTTCAGTCAGAGGTCTTCATCATCTTGCTCCCTCATTCTTCACAAAACTTCCTCTGTTCCCCTAGCACTTTTAAAGATTTTTAAAAACAAAATGAAGGGCAACATACAGATTTTCAAAATAAACTAAGTAATGATTTTAAAGATATTCAGGTTATTTTGTCTTAAAATACAGAAAAATATTTTTGAGAGAGAGAGAACTGCACAGAGCTTTTGAGAAGTGAACCTCAGAGATGTGACTTTCCAAGTGTGACAGGATTGTCAGATGCTTAAATTGGTTTCTAGGAGAATTCATTTGAAGAAAAACCAGCTGCGTTGCTTTTTTCCTTTGGCCACAGTTTTCCTGCATCACTGTTTCCATGGCTTGGTGTTATCTCAGCGGTCAGTTATTCTGTGAGTTGTCTTTTTAAAACTGCTGAGAACAATTTTAAGTACTTTTAACTTTGTCAGACTCCTCTAAAAAGAAGGGCCCTTCTTTAGTAAGCCAGCAGTAGTTTGACACTGAGTGTACTTGGTACATCTTAAAAAAATACACAAATCAATAAACGTGTTGTTCCTCATTTTTCTTTTTTTGTCCAGAGACTCTGGAATCTCTTCTGTAGGAAGTTAAGCATTTCTGGAAGTTTCTACATGACCAGGCTTTATTTCTATTGTTTTGTTAATTAAATCAATTATATTTATGGTGGTGTGGAACTTGGTCATTAGAAGCTTTGAAAAAGCAAAAATACTTTTAAATTACTGCAAAACTCTTTGAAACTCATGAGAAAGTATTAATATATTTTATGTACATTCTAAACGATTTGTTTCCCTTTTCTGATCTTAGAAATCTTCATATATCTCTTGTTTATATGATGTAGCTGTAGGGTAACTAGTTGACAGAAAATAAAATGCAGGCACAAGAGTTGTAAATTCGTTTTGTATAGACTTAAAATGCTAGTCTCAAGATAAAAGTGTGGTATGGTGTATCTGTTTCTCTGAGTGGTGTTGACAGTCCGTAATCACTTTCGGAGCTAGGTTGATCCTTGGGTATTTTAAGATCACTTTTTCATGGCTGCTCTTTGTTACAGAAATCAGAGTCTGCAATGGAAATTTTTAAAGAAGCTGGAGTACCACGGAAGCAGAAAGTTACAACATTTAATGTAACAGATGATGCCATAATTAAACCAGGTAATCTTTTTGAGCTACTGAATGTTATATGCGTAATCATTTAATGTCTGCCGCTTGCAGACCTAAACCAAGTTATGACATATATTTCAGTTTTGGTTTGTATGGAAGTTGCTGAATTCTTACTTCTTTGTCATTGAGCACAAACAAACTTTTTTCTTAGGGAAAACTAGAAAATGGGCTTTACTTTCTAGGTGATGAAACGTCAATAACTAATATGAACATTGAGTTAAGAAATAAATGTCTGTAACCTTGACTCACTTGTTGGGAATAAATATGAATGCATTTACAGGAAGTTCTGTGAGAGGGGCAGTGAGAATTTTGTGGTGATGTTTCTCAGGAGCCTAAAATAGCAGTTTGAGATTTGTTTCTTCTTGCTGCGTTCGGAAGTACAGCTGATTGGCTGTCGTATCTGGCGTTTTTTCTGGCAGCTTGCAAAGTAAAACACATTATAACAAACGTTCTCACTAAAAATCGGTATTAGAGGTTTGGAGATTTAATGTAAAATTCAATGTTTTTAAAGTTTTATTAGCTAGTGTATTTAGGTTGCTTTCATCTTGTGCTTTTTGACAGTTAGAAGTGTTTTTCCAAGAATTACGTAGGGTAGGAAATTCTAATGTATTACATCTTTATTTGCCATTAGAGAAGGTTTTTGCAAGACCTTTTTAAGACAGTGTAGTAACTGATAAAGATCAAATCTGATGTGAAGAGGATGTCTGGACTGATAAATGGAAACAAAAGCTTAAGATAAAGCAGAATTGCAAGTTTTCAATAAACTGATTTTGCATTGTGTGTATTTTCTACATAACATCCTTCATGTACATGATTTTCTGTCAGTTGACAGGCATCTTATCCCAGGTGTGTATGGATCATATAACAAGAAATAATATGAGGGTTTTTATGCTTGAGACTTAAGAGGTTTACATCATTTCAGTTTGCATTCATACAGAGTTGAAAACAGCATGAAAATGGGTGTGGACATGAAGCAATTAAAATTTCATTTTCTCTAATTGACTTAAAACAAGCTGGAAACTCTGGTAAAGATGCAGCTGAATGGATCTTCAGATTAAAGTTCATTTATAATGAACTAAGTTATCAATTTTATTTTTTTTAAAGCTTCTAATAAAAGAATATTGCACTTGGCTGAAAAAAATTGCTGAAGACAAAATTAATCTTTAATTAAAATTAAAACTTTGATACTGCAAGCACTTAGGGGAATGAGTGTAATTGCAGTCAGGTGAGTGATGTCACTACTTCTACTAAAGGCTAGTGTATATGTAATTCCCCGGTGGATGAAGCTGTGCTTCTGCCACAGTCTTTAGTTTGGAAACACTGTGTCTTAACAAAGAGGAAGCATTGCATAACTTTTACATTTTTTTTTTTTTTTTTATTCTTAACCCCATTTTTTATAGGAAGCATTTTGGGTTTTGGTTTTTTTTTAAAAAAAAAACAAAACACCTTGTGACGTGCTAGTGGTTATAAATGGAGCATGTTCTGTTTTCTTGCCAAGTTTGTTTGTTGTGAGACTTAACTAATTAAGCATTTTGGGCTTTATCTCTTTTGGTGTCTGAAGTGCAATGTATGTGAGTAAAGCCCTGACCCTTCCTTCCTACTCATCTGAAATTGGGCTAGGAGCTGAGAAATGTGCTAAACTAGTAACTACAAAGCATCTATTTTAGTCAGTGAGGTTTATAAAGAACAAAAAATAATATGTGAATAAAACCAAAGATTTGTTTCTGTTCCTGTGACTGTAATTTACCCTGGATGGTAATGACTGGATAGTGGTTTGAGGATTTCAGCACTTAGTTGAACATGATCTCTCCTCTTCTTTTGAAGGTACTCCTTTGTATGCTGCTCACTTCCGCCCAGGGCAGTTCGTGGATGTTACTGCAAAAACGTAGGTTCCTAATGATTTAGCATGTACAGTTCATCTTTCAAATAGATTGGTTGAATTTTTTTTTTCCCCTCTACTTTGGCTTGAACTCATGGCTTACAGAAGCTGAAATACAATTGAAAGGGTAGTGGCTGGAAATAGAAGTCCATTCAGCAATTGGGTCAAAAATATCAATCTGTCTTTCTTTGCTGGGGCTTACTTTTGATTTTGAACACAGTAGGTAAACAAGTAATACTGTTAGGGCTGTGGTTCTGCATCTGTTGTCTGTTGCACATACATGATTAGCATGGAAGGGCTTGACAAACAGCTTGAGAAAGAGGTGCTCAAGCTTAGCACGGGCAAAGAGGTCTCTAGTGCAGCATCTGTGGTATGTAGAAGTGGGGAATAAATGCTGAAAGGCATCAGTTCCCAGAACGACTGCCTAATTTTGATTTGGTGAAGAGATGTGAAGAGAGATGTATCGTTTGGACTGAAAGAAAAGCAAAAAGATAGTGAATGCATTTAGCAGGACAACAGAGCTGTCAAATTCCTTTTTTTGTTTTCTCTCATATTGCATCTCATCTCCTTGCCAGCAATGGCTAATGATCTTTAACGTAGGAGGAATGATTTTCTCTCAGACCACTGCAAATGCTAAATTAGAGCTCAAGTGGTAGAGGGTGTCAAAAGACAAGCTGGCACCTTGCAGCAAAGACTAGCAATCCCTCTTCTGTTACATCCATGATTTCCACTGCCCGAGAGAACTGAGAACTCTGATTTCCATATTTCAGTGAAGTGTATTTTTGTTGTGTTGTGATACAAAGGTAATGTTTTCCATTTGATGTTTTTTTTTGTGTGTAATGGAAATAATACACAACTGGCCTTGTTGAAATATCATCAGTTGTAATTGTCTCACATATGTGTAATACTTACAAATATCTTAATACTATTCACAGGCCTTTGTATATATGGGGAAACCAACCATATCAGTACAGCTGAGTAGTCGGTTCTAATATAGCTACACCTGACTACACCTGTGAGGGCACCCAATTGAGAAAAGGAGGTCGAGAAGTTGACTGAAATTAGTATTTTTCTGAGTCAGACTTCCTTATGTAATACTTAGATCTGGTATATTATTCATTCTGCTTCTAAATTGCATTCTGTGAACAGCCTATAAGAGACAAGAGCTTGTTTGCAAAGCAGAGCACAGTGTTATTAGGAATACAGTCATTCCATATAGACTAAGTGTCACACTTTGTTCATGCAGAAAAGCTTTGTTTTTCTAGAAGTGTTTCAAGAACTAGGAAAGGGTTTTTTTGGCAGTGTAAAAGATTCCAGCAAGCAGCCACAAGGCATTGAGTTATATCATGCTATATATATTTGAAAATACTAGCAAGTTAAAAATAGACTGGGTTCTTGGTTGTGTTCAGTGAATCCATCATGTTTTTTAATTCAGTATTTCTAATCTGTTTTCTCCAGATATTTGTGTGATCCTATTTCAGAAATTACCTTTTTGTTTGTACTGCTGATTTTGGTAGCATATTACATGTAATCCTACTATGCAGGTGAAGAAAAAATTCTTCATCTAAAGAGAAAGATCAGATATTTTTTTTATCGTGGGTTTTCTGTCAATATAATTCTCTAATCATTCCAGTCTTTCTATATCTGGGATTTTTTTAACCTTTTTCTGTGACTTGCTCACATTATGATTTCTACTTTTAATGTTTCTTTCTTCTTACTTTCCACTTTTCTGGAATGCTGCATTTATCATATTCAGTTCACTGTTGGGCAAGAATTAAATTATTTTACTACATTTCAGTTTTTCTTTGGGTCTTTTACTTTATTCTGTGCAATTTCATCCAGTGTTGCTTTGTCTCATACTTGGGTGGGCTTTGGTTTTTCATTATTTTTCAGAATACTGTATCCATCATTCTTAGTTACTATACCTGTAAGTACAGATTTCGCAATGTCACCAAAATATCCAAGAAATGTTTCAGTGAAGGGCAAAGTAAGTTGTCTTGGGAATGATTATAGCATTGAGCTACCGCATTTGGGCTGCACTGTGAGAGAAAAACAAGAACGTACTTCGTGTTAGACGTGTTCTGAACCTCCTCAAGAGGAGCCAGCATCTCCCCGCTGAGCAGAGGGAACCTGGGGAGGTTCAGTCCAGAGGCTGACATGAGCCTTTGTACGTCACTGCAAAGTCCCATTTCCAGAAGTGAGGTAGGCACATGAGAGATCGTAAGCTATAGGGGCGTACTGAAAAGGTATTTAAGGACATAGGGCTAGATCACAGTAGGGAGTACAGTTTGACTTCCTCTCCTTCCTCCCACCACTTCCGTCTCCCTGATTCAAACCATTATGGCCTTAAAAGACAGTAATTCCTAAAAACTTGCTGTCACTGCTAGTGAAGTTTTTAGAGATATTTTTATGTGAACATGTACTTTACCTTTTAAAGACTGTCAGTAATTTTGTTTCACTGGAGGAAACGCTGAAGTGTGCAATGTTTGAAATCGTATGGATGAAGATAGCAGTGCTGTTGTTAAAAGCATGATTAATTCTAATTATTCCTTTAAAAAGGAAAGAAAGAAAACTAGTGTCACCTCAATGAGGAGATAATATAGTGGAATATAATGGATGTTTAAATTTTTTACCAACTGTTAATGATTCAGATGAGCAAGGTGTCCTTTTGTATGCTTCCTTCTGCCAAGATGGAAATCAAAAATATGCTCCTTAAAAATGAGCAAGCTTTTCTTAGTTATTGTAGCTTGAACAAAGTACTTGCACTACCTTTCAGAAGTCTTGGTTAGCATCTGATTTGGTTACCAACGTGTAGCGTGGTTTTTTATGTCTGTCTGCTTTTAAACTTTCCTTGCAAATGTTTATGTTGAAGTCTTTAGAAATGTTTTGATTCATTTACAGCTCTCTGAAGAAAAACACTTCCACAGAAGCGAGAAGGTTGAGTTGAAGATGTGTGCAGTTTGCTGTTACTTGAAGTCTTGTAATTTGTTCAGCACAGTATAAGTAGCTTTTAGAGCGCTGACAGTAGGCAGGGCATCTGCGAGCTGTCAATCCTTAGTGCTGAATTTTTTTCCTTAGTACTTATTTGCAGCAATTTCAAAGCTCAATCCTTAAGTTTTATAGCAGTCTTTAATGACAGGACCTCAGTGCTTCAGAGGTATGTCTCGAAACCGTGTAAAGGCTTAGTACACTTCTTGGGACAGCAGTAAACTTCAGAATTCCTGTGGCCTGATGGTCTGTTTTAGCCCTGACATGCTTTGGGCTAAGGTATCTAGCACTGTCCAGAAATGTTTCTTCTGTGACCTCTTTAAGGTGAGGTGTGACCTACTACTAGCATAGTAGAAACTGCTGCCCGAAGGGGAGGTGATGCTCATTCCCACAGCGTTCCCATCGACTCCTCTGTCGCCAGTGCTGCCTTCCTGAGTTGCGTGAAGGAAAGATCAGTGTGAGATACTTGCGTCCTTCACTGCATTAGCGTTCAGCTGGATCAGTTGCATGCCTCAGCGTGCCGATCGGTGGAGTGAGCTTTTACACTAGTACAAAGATGACCAAAACATGGGGATGGGGAAAGGTGGGACCGTGCCATACGGTGGTGGCCCTGTGCTGTATGGTAATGGAGTTGTGTTGTACTGCCTTTTTCTGCCACTTCACCACCTGTTTCATGAACGTTTCAGGAAACCTTTGGAACATCAGAAATTTTGTTGGTCCAAAGAAAAAGCCAAGAGTAGTTTTGCTTGAAATGTGCTAGAGTTACGTGGTGATTCTGGTGTGTTCATGGTTTAGTTAAGCTTTGCTAGGTTAACGATGTAATCTGAGCCTGAAAGTGTGTGCTACAATTGTTTGAAATTATTTGACTAAGTAGTTGGAATCCTTTTCCTCTACAGCATCTAAATAATTCTTTTAAATTACCTAAGTTTGAAGAGTTAGCAGCAAACTAAATTGTTGCTTAATTAGAGTGCTTCATTCCAGTAGCTTTCTAAATGAAAGTTGGCTCATTAGGTACTGGCATTTTGTTTGTATCAAACCTGGAAAACGAGGTTTTATATAAAATTAGGTGGTTGACCTGAACAGCTGCTTTCTTGCAGGTGAGACTAGAACAAGTGTGTGTAACTAAACTCTATTTTTAATTCTACAGAAAGATTATTTTCCTTTCATTTAACACTTGTGTGTCTTAGTTTTGCGTATCATCATTGCTGCCTATAATTCCTTTCTGGGACTCAGGTAATAATGCTTCAGTGAAGCTAAGTAAAGTAAGTGACTGAATTCCATGTGTTGAAAACCAGTGGCATTATACATATGAAGTCTAGTAAAGTTAGGTATTGTGCAAGTTTTTTTGTTCAGATATGGTGTATTTTTGTTCCGACAACAGTAGCATTCTATATAGTCCTTGATTCAAGCCAAGACAATAGGTAGAAGATGTCTTAGCCAGAAATCACAACCGTGTAAGTAGGATGGCAAACGTTCAGTGTAGGTTATTGAGTATTGTATCTCAGATACTGCACACAACTTGATTCTTTCAGAGTGGGATCTAGATAGTAATTCTGTTTAATTAATACATGGTTCTGGATGAAGATCCCATGTGGACAAACCTTCAGGTATTTTGAAAAAACATCAAGTTGTCAGTACTGTGCCTATTAAGAGATTTTGGAGTTATACCTCCTCTTATGCATATTTGAGTTTGTTCTACATTAGAATTGTATTGTGTTTCTTTTTAAAGATTTCACAGATTTTAATGAACAAGATGTAGTGGGATGTCAGTAGTTAGGACTTTGGGGGGGAAATCAGGGATTCTTTTGATGCATTCTTAAATGGAATTGTGATGCAGGTCCTCATAAGAGAAGTAACTCCAGGAGAGGTGTGTGTTTGGTTGGTATCTGTTATACATATGTTGGCTAATGTGAAATTACATGGGATAGTGTATATAGTGTACTAAAAATAGCATATATGTCGTACACATAAAATAGTGTGTATTGCATATGTGATAACTCTATATTATTTGGCTAGCTCCCACTGTGTTAATGTTATGAAGTATTTGTTGGAAATGAACTCATGAGACTTTTTAAGTAATAAAAGATCCAGTATTCTTTTGGGGGATTTTTCTGTTTCATTCACTTTTGCAAAATACTGGTTTAGGTTTAGTTTCAGTAATTATTTTTCTTGTATTTTATGGGTGATACTTACTGAATGCATTTACACCTAGTAATTTTTAAGAAGGGCGAAGAGGACAATTCAATAATTTGAAATTAATTAATACTAATAGCTGACATCTGGCATCTGTTCAGAAGTCAACAAGAATATATTCTTACATATATTTGTTAATTTTTTGGCAGAATTAAAAAAAAATTAAGAATTGTAAACTGTAGAAATCCTTCTCTGATTTTCCGTAGTATTTCTTGAACAGCATGCATCTTACGTTCTCTTCCTTGTTTATATAAGATGAATATTAGTTTCAAAAGCACTTTGCATTTCATACAATTGGAAGAATATAAAATCTTTGATTAGAAATACAGATAAATTTTGAGTCATGGCAAATTTTTTTATTTTTTTTTATATGATAGAGAATTCCACCACTTGTCTGCGAACAGATCACAGTCACATTAAGGTGGACTTAGGCTGGAAAAACACTGTTGTTCTAGAATGATGGAGGTATATTGGCTGAGCTACTGAGTGCCTAGCTGAAAAGTCCTCCTTTCTAAATTTGATTTAAACCGATGTTAGTAGTTGTTAGATTATTTTAAACTTTACGTTTGATTTATGTAATTCTGTAGTTTTTATTCTGGTTCCAGCTTTATTTCAGATGGAGCATGAGTCTAGGAAGAAATATACACTGTGTAATTGTTTTTAATCTTGACGTGTGTTTAAAGAACATTACACATTGTTTGTTCTTTTAAAAAAATCAAAAACTCCAAAATTAAATAAAACTATACCTGCTTCTTATTTAATTCATAAAAACTTGTTTTTATTTTCAATCATGATGGTGACTGCATTATGTTGAATAGAAGATTAATATTCAAAATGTCATAAGATAAAGTGTATTTGTAGGTAATTCAGAGACCTTCTATCAGTTTTTCACAAATAAAAAATGAAACTATTCTAAAACATTATTGAACTAATATGATGAAAGAACTATGGTAGATAGTAAAGCATTATACATTATGAAATACTCTAATTTCAGTATTGAGATATCTTTCCTTGACTTTAGCCAGAATATTTCAGATGTTTGAGATTTGTTTTCATATTTCAGATGAGAATTTTCAGGTTTACCTGAGTGCTCTTTTTCAGTCTGGCCATACTTTCTATAAATTTCCTACAGGCTTTGGTATTTTAAAGTCTGAGTCTTTGTTCACAGAAAATACATGTGTAATTGGAAAGCTCCATTAAACACTAGCAAGTCTATCTTTTGATATAATCGCTTTTTTTTGAAGATATCTTATAGCATTTGATGAAGTGAATATTTTTTTCCAGTGCATCTCTTACAAGTATTAACTAGTTCTTGTATTTCTATATTTTATTAACTGTACATGTATTGTATTCTAAATTGTTAATGTCTAAAAATGAGCAGTCTGAATGAAATATTGCAGTGGCTTCATGACATCAGGGGTTTATGCTTCTGTGTTAAAGCTGACAGCACTGTTTTCTTTTGAAATGCTCGTTTTCGGTGGTTGTATGGTTTTCTCTGAATTGCAAGTACATTTCTGCAGCTAAAGAATGAATCATGCCTCTGGTCTGCTCGCTCTGGTAACTGCACAGCTGTTGTTAGGCAACCCGCTTCCAGTTGGGTTTGGAGAGTTTGCCAATTCTGTCTTCCAGCTAGAGATGCCAGAAGTAGTCTACTTGGAAAACATGGCCAATAATAGAGAATTTCAAAGAAAAAATTAGCATTTTGGCAGAACAGACGTGAGTTTTCCTATAGCTTAGTTTCTGCTATGTATTTCAGAGTTATTAGTCCCCTAGCATTCTGCCAACATAGAAAAAGACAAATTTTGAGCCTCTGTTAAAGCATGAGTATTTTTCAAACCTGTTTTTTACAACTTTCGCTGTTCGTTACTGCAAGCTTTTAAAATAGGCTGATTCATGAGAAACTGGTGGAACAAAGCCTTGCATCCTTTAGATTTCTGTCTTGTGTTCCTGATCCCAGGTGACCCAGGTCCTCCCTCTCTCCTGCAGATGCCTGCAGCTCCCTCTCATGGCCCTGAACTTCTCCATAGCCCCATGTTGCACCACCGTCTGCTGCCCTGGAAGGAGTCCTTTGCTGGTGGCAACCACTTGCACCTCCAGCTGGCAAGCCGAAGGAGCATATCACTACTTTAATTATACTATAGCATTTCCTTGGTTAGTTGTAGGAAAGGAGCAAAAAAAATTCAGGACTTTCTAACCAATAATACTGATTTCAGAAAATTACATGTTTGTCTTCTGTGCCAAATTTAATTGGAATTGACTGCTAGGTTCTGAACAGGGAAGGGGAAAACCAAGTGACGGACACTGTGGTTGCACACGTCTTGTTTTCTTACGGTTCTGTGGCTTCAGAGAGTCTTTCCATTTGTGGCTGGTTTTGACTGTAGTTTGACTTGCTCTAGGCAACTAGGCCAGCAATCAGAGGAGAATTATTCAAGTGGAAAGAGAAATTAATCCAGTTTTTGTGAATGTTGGTGTTTTCCGCATTTGTATATTTTTCTGTAGTTTTTAATGGTAGTGCTTTTCTGATTAGGGGAGTCAGCAAAATGTAATCCATACGTACAGCGTGATGTGTGCATGCTCATACCCAGTTTTATTTTTCTGTGTTTGGCTGGAAGGTTGTAATGCTTGAACTAGTAGGACCATGACATTGCAAAATGCATTAGCAGAGAAAGGATTTCTGTGAATTGGAAGAAAAGGATCGTCTTGTTAAATTAATTAAATAATCAGTGCAGCCATAAACCCCGTGGTCAGACTTTTCCTTTTGGAAACAGACAATGCCAGTTTAAACACACACTTTAATTTGCTTTTTTTTGTGTAGTAGTGAGGCAGTTTTTCCTATTGAGTCTGTCCCTGCAGTAAATGGAGAACTCCAAAGCCAGTAATACTGTCATGTGCCTCAAAGATTAAGGCATGGACTCTGAAAATATGTTTTATTTGTTACTCTGTTTTAGACCTTATTTGTCAGATGAGTACAGATCAAAAGAGTTAAGTGTTTTCACTACACATGAAACTGTTTGTTTACAAGAGATGAGTCTAGTTTGGAAAAGAAATGTTCCTTGGTTTATTTTTATGCTAGTCCAAGCAGCCATCTCTTTCCTCTCTTGACGCTTAGGGCCTGTCATTTAAGTTTTGGTATGTGTTGTTATACAGTTGCTTTTTATTTGGGTTTTTTGGTTGTTTTTTTTGTTTGTTCTGGTGTCCACTTGGTGAAGGCTTCATTATGCTACCATGTTTTGAGGACCATCGCAACAAGGAACATTTTATGTTAGTCTTTTTGCCTATTTGACTCTCTTCTAGTGATTCTCATTCTGTAAAGTGACCTTGAAGTATTGCAGTAGAATATGTTTATGGTATGAAATACAGAATTTTCTTTTTTTTTTAAAATATATTCTTCTGTCTGCTGAGCTTTGCTAAAGGTAAAAATATTATGAGCCTGACTGAAATTATTGGTTATTGCTAGAAACGTGAAGTCTGACCAACCCAGATTTGTTTCTTAATTATTTTTCTTTTCAGAATTGGTAAAGGATTTCAAGGTGTCATGAAAAGGTGGGGATTTAAAGGTCAGCCTGCGAGCCATGGCCAGACGAAAACTCACAGACGTCCTGGAGCTATATCTACGAATGTGAGGCTTCTTATTTCCTGTTTAAACATTCTTCGGTATTTTTAAAACTGCTTACTAAAAATGAACAATTTTACAATAGCTAGCTGTTACCAGCTACTCTGTGGTAGCAGAGAATCCCAGCTGTTTCAAAGTTCAGAAACCTGTATAATGAGCAATGCAGATAGCTGTTCTTTTATGCCTCAATTTATGAATATTCTATAATGCTGGTAAGTGAGCAAACATATTTTAACTGAGCAAATTGGGGTATTTTACAGTATCGCTCAGAGAAATAGCCTTAGTGCTTCAGAGAGAATTCGAAGAGTCTTTCATCACGGCTTTTATAGATTGGAAAGGATTTACCCATTATTTTGTACTGCAGATATTGTACTATTCTTTGGAACCTTAGTTGCTTTTATCCCCTTGCCTGGCTTGTATAGCTGCTTAATGAACTCTTTGATTCCCAAAATAGTTTGTTGGCTTCTGAGCATTTTTAATCAGAGTACAGAGTAATATTTTTAAGTTTCAAACTATAAATAATATTAATTTAAAAGCTCTTTGGTACAGATCCAGTTAAAACTTTGTCCGTATAAAGGTTACACAATATTTAGGCTGAACTAAGAGGGATTTTTGCAAACTAACTTCGTTATACAGAATTAAGACCGACTGAGTCACAATAATGAACCTGAATTGTGTGTAATTTTCTTAGAGAAATTAAAATAAAAATGAAAAAAGGATTAATAATGCTCGAGAGAATAGTAAAAGCAAGAAGGCACCAGGCTATGAGGTTAGAGTAATTGAGACTGTAAAAACATACAGTACTGATCTATAGTCCTTCATTTCAGCTGGAAAATGAATTCTACAGCTGCCACTGTTTTCTCTGAAGACTGTAAATATTTGAACATACAACACTATTCTAGCAGAGGATATTCATCATTACAAAAGAACCCCTCTTTACTTTTCCTTAAATTAGAACTTCCTAAGCAGCAATGCTGGATATAATTTCACAAAGTATATAGAATGGGAAATAGTATTGGAAATAGGTATGATGGAAAGGAAGGAAGGTGAAAGGATGCAATAGGGGAAAAACAACGTCTCAATTTTTATTTTCCGGTCTAGTGTTGACCACCTCAGATATTTTTTGTAGTCCTGCATCGTTCAGTACAAAATCCTGTCACTAGAACTTCATTGCAGCGGATTTCCTGAAATCATGATTTTTCACTCAAGTTAAATAAACATTATTAACGAATAACAGAGTGGCGCAGGAAACTGAGGCAAATCCCTTGATAATGCTGTAGAACTGAAAATTATTGCAATTATTCGTGCCTTTTCTTTTCCACCTTTGTTCTCCAGGTTATACCCAGCCAAACAAAAATGGGTTACAGAAACGAAGCAATAGTAGCGAATGCAATTAAAAATTTTATTCTCAAAAGTACATGCTTTAAAAAATCCATTTTACATCAGGATAAAACTCATGGATTAGGGAGAGGTGAGAAGCTACAGTTTATCTTCATTTTGGCAGCCTTCCAGGACAGGACTGCTCCGGAGCTTTGTGGTAGCATCCACAGGGAGTTTAGGCAAGTCTCTGGTTGCTACAGTCTGTGATGTAGGTGAGAGTCTTGTGTTGGCAGGGGTTTTAGGGGAAAAAAACCTTTTCTTAATTTTCATGAAGTGGAAGTATGGGATGAGTGCAAGATTTTGCTCTGAATCTGTACACATTAAGTATTAAGCAAAGCTAGAATTCCTTTGTTGATATAACGATATTTATAGCAATTTTATGATTGAGGTGAAGTATTTCAGGTAACATGTAGAGTAATATATAACCTCCGGCAGGAGGTATTTGAAATGCTAATCAATATTAGATATTTTCAATATTAGATATTTTCAACTTTGGAAATACCAGCGTATTTTCTTTGGTGCTCCTCTTGAGTTTGTAAGTGTACCTCTGGCAGTTACTTGATTTTTTTGCCCTGTTTTTTTCTAGAAAGCTGCCAAAGTTTATCGTGGAAAGAAAATGCCTGGTAAAATGGGTAACATCTATAGAACATCTTTTGGATTAAAGGTGAGTTCTGAGTATACTAGAATGTATGTAAGGTGGTTGCATTGCCAACCAGTGGACTTAGCCATGTAGCCTTGTCATGGTGTACTGTCGTTTCTGTCACAATCCAGACAGGAGCATCTTGAAGTAAAGCTGGAAAGACAAGAGCAGCAAACATGTGCTCCTGTCATCTTGTGGGTTACAGATAATTTATCTGAACTCCCTTTGCATATGTGTACCCTGGGCACTGGGATTTCAGGTGATACTTCCACATCTGATATGTTTTTCACTGTGTCCATTGACTTATGCCTTTGAAGTGGGAAGACAATCAGGCTTTTGGTGACCTTCGGCTAATGTTTTCATGCCTATTTCACTTGTTCAAACCCAACCCAAGTCTGAGTCGTTTGAAGTCCTAACTTTATCATGGTCCTTCACTTTCATGTGCAAAAAGGGGATTATCATTCCTGTCCGGATTCTGGTGTGTACATAGGTGCATCAGTTCCTGGGCTATTACAGCTACTATTGTCTGTCTCAGAAGGCAACCTCTGCTCTTTGCACAAAAAGCGTATTAGCCTCTAGTTTGGAAAAAAGTGTGCTGCTGCTGCTCTCGGCTAACTAAAACTAATTTTTTGTAACAGAAAACATGTGTGCTCAGTTGAGCACCTCACAGAATTCAGAAATTAATAAACAGTCGCAGTAACAATTTCATGAGCATATTTGTTTTAATTTGTCAGGTGTGATGTTTTTCAACGGCTTTTGCTGTTAGAGGGAAAAGAGACTTGAGAACTTTGGTTGGTGTTAACGCTAACAAAGAGCTGCCTTACCAAATACAGCCTGATCGCAAGCCCTTTAAAACTGTTTAATAGACTCCTGCATTAGAAAGCTGTGCACTCAAGAGTAGCGTGTGACTGAATTTTGTGGCAAGTTTAGGCCTGTGCAGAACATTCTTCTTTGCCAGAGTACCACCTCCAGTTAATCAGTTTGTTCTTTGCTGGACTAGTGTTTGTAAAACTGGGAATAGTCTCTAAAACGAGCTCAGTGTCTGGCTTTTTTTTTCTGTCTCCTAGGTGTGGAGGATCAACACAAAACATGACATTATTTATGTAAATGGATCTGTTCCAGGTCACACAAATTGTCTGGTGAAGGTATGTTTGCTAGTTTCAACTTACTGGTATTGCTGACTCCTAAGCTCTCTGCAATTCTCTTCTTACAAAATGAAAAACATTGGTTGAATGCAATCTTAGTTTCTTCAGAGTCCCATCCTGTACTATTAAATTAAAGGGCAGTAGGACCAGTTCTGTAAAAGAGAGAGAGTGATTAATAGGGGCAGTGGGTCACCACTTACTCTAAACGGCTTGTTTTTAGCCTTGCACTGGGGTTGTGCTCCCATGTAGCATATGATGAACAAACACAGTCTCTGTAACCCTGGTAAGTGTCTCAGGGCTCGGTCCATCCCCTTCTAACAATAACCTGAGTCAATAGAATGGTGGTGGGATTTCCGGAATATTATTTAAGGGCAGTATTCATGAACAGAAACACGCAGCAAGCACTACTTTAAAGGTTATTCAAAGCATTTCCGTACACAGTAGTGGTTTACCTTTCCAAGGAGCAGTTGAGGTAGAGGAGGAGGCAGCTGGAGTTCACGGTAATGATATGAGTTCCCTTTGCAATCAGTATAAATGTGTCAGTGTTATTTTCTGTGGCATTCTGTGGAATTAGTTTCAAATTTTATGGAGATTGTATCAGGGTTGTCTATGAAAAACTGAAACAATGAAGAGTCTAATATGTTTTCTTATAAATAATCCACATCAGAGCAAGAAAAGTACTTTTTAAGGATTATTTTCAAAACAAACTTCTTTCTGATTAGGTATATTCTACACATCTGCAAGCACAAGTTACTTGGAGGAAATTGTTTCTGACTTAATAGAGTACAGGGTATCAAACATCTTTATTATGAATGTTTATAAAGATTTTGTTGTACATATACCTATATATCTGACATATAGTTTAAAATCCTCAGAAGTATTGCAGGGATTTAAATGATCCAGTTCTTGAAAAGTTACAGAGTTCATCAAGTTCAGGTGTTTTCAACTAATTTATTACGGTCTTGTCATTTTACTATGGGCATCCATTTTCTGTTATGTATTTCCTAGTTGTGGAGCAGAACTCCACAGTTACTGGGCATTAAGTAAAGCAACCCTAGCTTTCAAATAGGTATTTTACACACAGAAAAATGAAGTTTATTATTGTGTTTCTCTCAGTGGAAATAAGGCCTTTTTTTCTGAGTGAGGGATCTCTAAACTGCTTTGATTGTAATGTCCAGCCCAAGCCTGGAGAATATATTACACATTTCTCTCCCAGGATAGTGAAAATCAGTTAACAGTTGTCCAGGAGAAGTAGTTTTCAGGATAACTTCTGCAGAATTACTGGACATGACATCAATGACATAGAATTAAGACTATAGTTTGACTGGCTTTTCATCTATATGTTGTACTGAATGACCTTTTCTTCAACTGTGTTTTAAGTATTTTTTCTAACCCTGAGCCATGAACCTGGTTGCTATATGCTAGTCTGAGGTTTAATTAAGTGTGAATTTGTTGTAGGATGGTTTTTTTTAAATGATAACTTATGTATACAAGCAACATAATGTAGCTGAAAAAATGAGTAACGTTTGATGCCCAGACTTTATTCTTTGATCTTAATGGTACTCTTAAGAGCTAATTGTTGCAAAAGGTTGTGCATCTTGTACTCCTAGTCATGCTGTTAAAATCCACACTTGCATGGTTCAGTGGCAACTGCATGTATGCATCTCAGATGTCTTGTCTGCAAGGATACCACATTTTGTGAAGCCATTGAGGTTCTGAGTACAGTACTGATTTCTACCAGCTCATAACTTTTATCTAACTAGATTCAGTAAGTTCATATTTTGATTTCTGGTTTTAAGTGAGTTAAGAAAATGAACATTTGTTAAACACCCATAATATAAACTGTTTTTAAAAGCAAAGCTGTGTGTGTCAGTACCACACATTCTTATGTATACCATGAAGGTCTCATTTAAACAAATCGATGTCCCCTTGCTAATCAGACACTGCATGCTTTCGCTTGGAGAAGAACCTACTGGAATTGTTAAGTGCTTTCTCTCATGCTTGGGTTACTTCTATCTTTTTCTTCCACCTTCTCATTTCCTTTACTCAGACATTACTTTTGCCTAAGTTGGAAAACATCCCCCTTAACACCTTGGGTTTACTGGTTTTTGTTCTGAAAGCAGTCCTGCTGTTAGCTTAAAAAGATCCTGGAGGCAGCAGTACTGCCACAGTCAACAGCCTTGTTAACAGGAGACTGCTGGACCGAGCCATCTGAGCGTATGCAGTGAAACAACCGTGCTGACATCTGTGATGTGAAGAGGATAAGGGACTTTGATTCCCATGGCAGTCTGCTGCATACCATTTAAGTGCTTGCCATGTCCAGGAATGATTTCTGTTCAGTTCACTTGCCATGGATGTTGATTGGAACTTTATCCTAAGACCGAAAGTTAAAATGGCTCCATTGTTTTTTTTTCAAGTAAACTTAACCCATCAATATTAACTAAGGGGCACAAGGCACTTGTCTGACTCCTTTACTAATCCGTGTACGATGCCCACAAGATACAGAATCTGTATTATTTGTATTTGTAAGTTGCCTGTATTTGAAAATGTTTCAAGTCGCAGTTACCTGCAATTTAGAAGTCCAAATATCTTCAAGTATGCATTTTGGCATACACGTTTCAGTGTTGCAGCTAATTCCATTAATGAGGGTTGAGGATCTATGGGAAGAATGCAAGATTTTGTCCTTTAGAGCTCCGTGATTAACATAATACAATATTTGAAAGATCTTGGCCAAAGTCCTCCAGACACAGATTTTCATGGCTTTTTAGTAATAAATAACACTGTTTGAGATGAAGGCACAGTAGAGGGTATTATTACTATTAAGAAATAGATTTTTAAAAATTGCTTCCGCTCACACATTTGGTGATTGGAGGGAGTATGTAGTCAGCAACAGTTCATTACAGTTCCTGAAGCCGGTGAATCCATTCTGTGTTTTTTTTTTTTTCCTCCATATGCCATATGAATTACATGTAGTAATTAAGTTTTTTCCGTTGTATTTTCAAATACGTCTCTGAAGAGTAGAGAAAGCTTTAATTAAAAAAAACATGCAAAGCAATACTATTTGGCATGTGTTCTGTAATTTCTGGTTTTTCTTTCTCCATTTAATCTTGCAGTCATCTGTGGTGTTTTTAGCTTGTCTCTTATGCCTCTCTTCCAGGGTATTTTCTTCTTTGCACGTAGACTTTGACTTTTTGTACATTGTTGTATGTTTGTTTGGATCTCTAGTTGGGGAGAGAAATTATGGGATATTAGCATTCATCATTACTGTTCATTCCACTAAATACCTGCTTTTAACTGAGTAGGACTAATGTCTAGGGGATTTGGATCCATCTGTCTTTGAGCTCAGGAAGTGGAATATCACGTAATACTTTTCTGTTTGTGTGTCTCTAAGAGGAAGGCATTTGTGTTCCATACCCACTCTGTGTTGCTTGGTAACCATTAAAACCACAGTGCACCTTAAAGCATATATTTATTTTGTATGTTATGTATTTTTGGAAACCTAGTGCATCAGCAGTGTATCCAGACGCAGGTGAAGCACTTAAATTTTTCAAGTTCCGTTTTCAGCAGAATAAAAGTGCAGAATACTAGGATTGATGGATTCCTGGTTTAGTTGGAAATCAGTTTTCATTTGATATTGCACACTGAAGCATGCAGGTAAATAAATGATGTAAGTAATGTTTCTAGCCAACTGGAAAACTAATCAAAAAAAGCTTACTTTAGCATGGATTTCTTTCTCAGTGGCAAGGTCTAATAAAATCAAGAAACCTTAGCAGCGTGCTGGAATGTATGGAATTCTTCTGTTGCAAGAGTACATCACAGAGTGAGCGTTTACTAAATTGGTGTGTTGTGCCTATCGAGATAGCATGTGTCAGGTAGTACCTGTTTCTCTTGGTGTATTTTCTTAGATCACAGGGTCATTAGTTACCATCTTTGGTGTTGATCCTCTAGAAAAAAAGATAATAGTTTTTTATCCTTTGGAAGCTTATGGCTCTCGATTTCTCTCCTAAGTGTATTACCAAAAAGTTACCTCCTCTGTCATTCAAGAGAGAAGCACAAGACTAACTCCCTGTTTCAAGTAGATGCTTTGTAACGGAGGGGATACTGTAATAAGATATATTATCATTCAGGATGTTACAGTTTATCTTTGATAATGTTTTATACCTGTCCGAATTTTAAGGCACCTCAATGTTGATCACTTTGAATATATCACTTGTAGTGAAAGCAGAAATTGTGGCAAATCTTGTAACCCGTAGGAGTTGCTTAGCAAGTTAGTGACCGGGCCTTTTTGTGTGCTAGAATTGAGTCAAACTTAAAGTGTACGGTTGGTTTAGCGTAGTATTCTGCTTGAGCTAACTTCTTAGTCTTCCTTAGTCTTGCCTAGTCTTGCTTAACTTCTTATTCTTCCCCTGCTGCTTCTTTCTTTTTTTTCTTTTTCTTTTTCTTTAGAGAAGTCTGTAGTGGTTTGCATCCTACGTATTTTGTATCTCACTTGCCAATATTACTGTCTGTGGTGTTTCTAGCTGCTGGTGCCTGAGTTGGGTGTGCTGTGCTCAAATTGAGGACGTGCAGGAATAGTGATGCCGCCTTCTTTCGTGTTCCCTGTCCTGTACCTTGAGGCCCATGATAGAGTTGTGTTGACAGGTTTATTTTTTTGTTTGTTTGGACTTTTAAGGCAAAATAAGGCTGGTCAGAAATGGATATAGTTCTTGGATTCAATTTTCTGTCTAGCTTCAAAAATAGCAGAGAAGCTGAGCTAGGTAATGTATGACACCTGCGGAAGTTATTTCTAATGTTCTGTATGTATAAACACATTTTTCCTGTTTAGCAAACAACTTGTATTCTTTGCTGGGGTTGTTAACACAACCTGAAGCCCCATTAAACTACAAATGTAAGCATCAAGTTTTAATGCCTGTTTAAGACCATATTAAGTATTTTGTGGTGATAAATTTCTGAACTTGTATTTGTTTATACTACCTGTTATGCTGTCAATATATGGGATGTGCATATGTACAGTTTGTTAATTGTCTGCAGAACCCTTTATAACCGTTCTAAAGATTTAGTGACAAAATCCCAACCAGCTCCAATTTCAGCTTTTTTCAGTATTTTTCTTTATAAAAAACTTCACAGATAATATACTGTAGTGTATATACACTACTATGTATACCATCTATGTGTAGTACAGTGTACTATAATGTATAGTAGTATTAATACAGAAGTTGAGCAAGCCAAGGGATTTTGTTATATTGAGTTATACAGCGAGTGCTTTTATGGATTGTAATCACCAGTTGGTGGTCAGCGTGATTCCTTCTGTGGGTGAGAGCTAAATTCACTGGATTTTAGTAACAGAGTGTTAAAACCTACTCCTCATCATCAGGGATGTTCTCAGAAGGTTACTGGGAGAACGGGAAGAGCTGTGCTGGGTCACATGTACTTCTTGTCTGTGTACATGCTTATACAGGCAAGTGTAACTGCTGCTGCATACCATTTAACCCCTTTGTAATACTGTGGAATTACTGTGCGAGAATCTGAGGTCATCCATACAGGAAACCTTTGGTGTGCTACTCCCTTCATTAACGTGAAGGGAGTCATTCAGTCATTCTCTTGAGAAGATGGATAAATCATACCACGTTTTAAGTTGCAAATCAGTACTTTCAGATGTAAAATGAAATGGAGTTCTTCCTTTTGATAGGAAGAATAATAACAATATTCATCTAACAACTTTTGAAACTTAGAAGGGAGAAAGAAGTACGTTCATTCAGTTTGGTAGTGATGCTCTAAGATGGTGCTTCAGGGGTGGAACTTAAATTGCATTTGAAAGCAATGAATGTAGAAGATGGAAAAAGAGCAGTAGTTTTCACCAGTCAAAAGAAATACTGTGTCAATGATCCAATCAAAAGAAAGAGTGGATTAGAAGAAAATAATTTTAACATCAAATGTGGGTTGTGCTTCTGGGATCTGTCAAGCTTCTGAGGGGTTTGGAAGGGGCAAAATGAAACAGTATCGGACTCCTCTGAAAGCAACCTTGATCCCCTGAAAATGTTTCATAAGAGTCGTAAAGTTACTTTAAGTATTCTCCTTATCACACAAGAGGCACTACCTGCAAAATGCCAATTGACATTAATATATAAAATACAATGTTAAGGCTGAACAGAAATCTTAAATTTATTTATCTAAACTAATGCAGGACTAAGATTAGACTGTTGGGTTTGCCTTCAGTTAAGAGCAGATGTCTTACTCCTAAATCGTGTGATAAGAAGTTGTTTTAAGAAGGGAGGAAGCAAAAAAAAAAGAGGAAAAGAAACATTTAAATTCCTTTCGTTTTCCAGGTGTCCAAAACTGCCTGTAATGACACAACCTGTATGCAACAACACATGCTATTTCATGATGAGAATAATCCAAAATAACAAAAAAGTAGACATGAAAAACATTTTAATAAGATATATATGAGATGAATAAGTTATCAGAAATAAAATAATTTATCCTCATCTTCCTAATATTATTGTAACCCCTGTAGAGACCATGGGGGTGTTTGCTGTTGACAAAGAAGGTTTATGATGTGTAATAAGATTAGGGACTAAAAGAGAAAGGGGCAAGGGGAATAGTAGGTAACTGGTGAAGTTATTAAAACACCTTTTCATATAGTAAAAGAAACAGCAGCAAGGTGTTGGAAGGGAAGGGTGACTCATCAGCCTCAGCAGTTCGGATGGCCCTGCTGAAGCTGTCTGACTGTGTTTCCTCTGAGCTCCCTGCTCCTGGAACTCTTGCAGCAAAGGTCTTTGGGCTTGGACCTCAGCCTGGTTTATTCCATGTAGGTAGGTAATGGAAATTGTTGTCTGCTGGGGCTACAGCCACTTGCTTAGTTGTGAGTGGCAGTTTACAAGTGAATAGGGAACACTTTTCGTAGAAGAGGAATGATCTCCTTGAAAAGCTAAGTAGCCATCCTAATCACTACAACATGTTGAGCCCTTTTGTTTATCAAGCCTGCACTTAGAAAACTGTTGGAACTTCCTCAGGAGAGGGGGGAAAAAAAAACAAACCCAAAAACCCCCAGTTTTTCAGAGGCTGAAGTTAAAGTCAAATTTATTGTGCACTTTATCTGCAGGAATCCTCGTGGACTTTGGGAAAGCTCAAGTAATAGCAGATATGAATCTGGTAGATACAGTGCTGTCAGAACAGAACTTTCAGTAGCATAAAACTGTTTTATTTGATTTCTGGTATAAATCGCACTTGTCCTATGTAAGGTTTTAGTCCAACCAAGTAAGAAAAAAGCTTCCTGTTTAAAATACCACCAAAAAAATAAGAGGAAGATCTTATATTCTCTATACTAAAACTTTGTCTAATCTATTTGTCCTTTTTTTCTTTTTTTTTTTTTATCCAGTTGAGTATAGTGGCTGAAAGGGATTATTACAGCTCAGGAGGAAGATCATATGTAACAATATAAAAATGAAGAATTTCATTTTAAATAAAATTTCATCGCTCAAGAATTTGTAGCTCTTTTTTTCTTCAGAGATACCAGCTTTCTATCTTCTCCTGCAGACAAACTGCTTTTGGCTGATAATTCTAGCTGCTAATTTTCTTCAGAGATTGGAGTTTCAGGGGCTAGATTTTAAATCTTTCCACTTATAGAGAGGTCAGTAAAGGAAAGTAACTTCTCTGTGGCACTACAGTTCTTGGAAATTAACTTTCTTGAAAGCTTGTGTTCGACAAAGTTATGTACTTATTCCTGGGTGAAGAATTTTAGATGCTTAACTCTGGAGTCACTGAATAGCTCTGCAGTGGCCAGAGGGACTGAATACAGCACATGCACGCATCTTTGCAAAATTAGTTGCCGTAATTAGTTTTTATCGTAAATACGAAAGTATGTCTTCGTTGTTGAAGAGGATATTACACTGCATAATGTAACTTGGTATGTCATGTAGGAAGGTACTGTGGGATATAAACACAGTTTAAACAAGCCATACTTCCACACATTTATTTTAATAACATTTTAAAATATTGAGCAATGAAATCATGAGAGTAGGTTTTGATTCTCTCTCAGCAGTGATAAATTTGTCACACAAGTGATAAATTCTCTTTGGATTTTTTGTTTGTTTTGCTGTTGTTTTTTTTCTAAAACTCCTTAATGACAAGTACAAAATGTTAAATACAATAGCCAGAGTTGATGTTAAAATAACTGATGATTATGCCTGGAATTTTTCCGATAAGTGTAATGTGAATGCTCTTGAGTTTTTTTTCTTAAGCATGCAAGATGATTTTTTTAATTTCTAGTGTATCACTTACTGGAAGTCTTCTGTAAGATTTATTAACCCCACCCTTCCCCCTCCTTCTTTTTAGGTCAAAGATAGCAAATTGCCTACTTACAAGGACTGCAATAAAAACCCTCCGTTCCCTACGTTTTTTGCTGATGGAGAGGAAAAACTACCAGAAGACCTGTATGATGAGGAGATTTTCCAGTTCACAGATCCATCTGTCACATATGCATAGTGTTCCTCACATCTTTGAAAACACACAAGTTTGTTATTTTCACAAACTGCAATACTGTATAAAAGTAAACCTATGAATTGCAGTCTGGCCAACCTACTTGAACACTTCAGATACTGCCGTTTTGGTCAGGTAACAAGATTTACCACTGTCAGTTTCAAACCTGTATTTAAAGCAGCAGGTGAGTCTGAGGGACAGGTTGTAAAGCACCCCTAGCAGTTTGTCTTCAGTGATCTTTTGTCTTGGGTTTCAGGCTACTAAAATGTACATATTTTTTGAAAAACTGTTGTGTTGTTGAAGATGGTTCCATTTAATTTTCTGAATGCTACCAAACTTTGTTTCTCTTTTGTGGAAAGTATTCTGGCCAAGTCTGATCAATCAAAAGAACTTCCACCTTGGCGTCTGGGGGAGCGTCTGTGAAGAATAATCCAAAATAAAACAAGAAAGTGCATTGCTCTGTAGCAGCATGACCTTGGTTTGTTTCCTTCTTTTCACCAGAGCTCTTTCTCTCCTTTTGCTTTAATGTTGTGTTGAGTTTAACGTAGCAGATACCCAACAAATTGTCTAGAGGAAAGATGATGCCAACCACTGTCTGTCTCTTCAGAGAGTTCCAGCAGTGTGTACAGCAAGGGGCTGTTCGGGTGGGAAATGTTCAGTAACAAAGCAGCACTAAGACTGGACTGGCCACCTATTTGTCGCCTTTGCTGACAGCTTGTTCTGAACTTCATAGAGGATCCCTTGCATGCTCTCTGGAGAGGTATCTCCATGTCTGCAGTTGTCTCTGTATTGGATTCTTATGCTGTTACAGGAGAGCTATTACAGAGAAAACAGGCTAAATATGAAGGATTTGTCTTTATGATAATGCTCGTTTTTCTTCTGGCCCACCTTTCAGTAACAGCTGGAGTCAATGCGCTCCTTTTATTTTTTCATCTTACGTGATTTACCATTTGTAAGTCTGATCTTTTGACTGCTATAAATTCTCTCATGTACAGAAGCAAGTACCTGTGTAACTGTCAGTGCTGTCTGTGCACTTACAAGCCCTGCAGTAGTTGAAGACTTTGCAGATACTAAGCTCCCATTAATACTGTGGCCGTGCTTTCTACTCATCTTTGCAGCTTTGTCACAAAACATCAAATATCTAAAGCAAATATGAGATTAGTTCTAAAGACCTTGCTAATACTATCCCATTTAAAAGGTGATGTCGTTATGGTGTCTCTCGGTCACTGAAGATGTTTTTAGTTTTTTAGCTTGAAGTAATAGCTTGAAGAAACAACATGCCATCTTAAAGAGGCTGTATATAGCTGCTGGCTTGTAGTAGACTGGGAGAGATCATTAGAGACTGTGGTGTGGAAATGTGAACTGGTAAATATCTACATTATAGCATATCCTCTTAACCGGATTTGGAATTAAAAATGTGATTCAAGTGAGTGCATCAGGATGCTGAATAACAGCAGCACGTTCATGCTTCCCCTTCTGTTCAGTAACGTGCGCTCTGCAAGTGCAGACATCACACATGCAGCAGATGGGATGCAAAAAGCCCATACACGTAGCGAATACCCAGTGGGGTGTCATGTTTTGGCCATGATACCAGTAACGAGTGCAGCCTGTCACTTGTTCCAGACAGTTGCCATTTCCTGAAGAGGTGTTTGGTGTTCAATCTCCTGATTAAAAAATGGATTTTAAAAGTTACAGCATTTCAAGTTGACTTGCTGTGAATTCATGTGGATCAGGGTGTGTCCAGGTGCTTAGCCTGCCGTTTTGCTCTGATTTATGGGAGAATTCTGGCACGCATAACGCTTTCCTTGAAGACCTTTGGGGTTGTGGTGATTTTTTTTTTTTTTTACCTAACTGGTAACAACCCTGGACTATCACTGCGATGACCACACAGAGAGATGCTTTCTCCTACTTGGTTTCTCAGCCAGAAGTTCCAGGACCGTGGGATCCTCTCCTGTAAGTTGTATTTTGGGTTTGCTTTCAGTGTATGCCTTGAAAAGCACCAAAAATCAAATGTGAGCTCAAAGGGAGCCACAGGTTTAAAAAGGTAAATTAAGATTAACTGTATCAAATGAGATTTCAGCTTGAGGGGAAAATCGACAACCTGCTTCAATTCCTGTTTCTTTGGTAAAAGAACTTCTCCCTTTTTGGCATAAACAGTGAAATTCCAGTGATCTGATAATGTTACTCTTCAGCTTCATTGTCCAGGGAATGACTGCAGTCATTCAGGGAATTCTGTAGTTAATGTTGCCTTCCATTTGTTTAGCTTTAAAATTTCTCTGGAAGCTTATGTACTATCAGAGTAGTCTCTGCAGTTGTGCTTTGGAAATGCATGCTGGATGTGCGCCGTATGATTTTTCCAGATGCTGCTTATTCAGGTAGGTATTGGCCTCATTTTTCTTGCGATGTACAGGTGAAACCTGTTCCATCTTTGTTTATCAAGAGTGCTTGGACACTGAAGACAAGAGCTTTCATAGTTCAAGTAAAGACTGATGTCCTGAAGGTAAGTATTTTCTATAGAGCAGATGCAGGGTGAGATGGGTAAGATCTGTTGATGTGAGCTCAGAGCAGTGCAACCTAGATTGGAACATAGACATCTGTTAGACCTGTTCTTCCATCAGGCATTGGAAGGCTTGTGGTGATTTGTATTTCATTCTCCGTACGCTCCCCGTCTCTCTGTCTTCTGCACTTCTGACTGATGAACTTTGTGCAGGAGAAGGGCAGGCTGAATTTATTTCAAGGAACAGAATTGTTCAGAAGTGTAATGACACCAGATGCTTTAAGCCCACCTGCAAGTTTGTTCTTAGAAAAGGCTAAGATGCTTACTGAAGTATTTTTAGATGTCACCAAAGGTGCTGGAGCTGAGTATTTATTTACTCCCTCAACACGGGCTGAGTATTCTTTACTCCCTCAACATGGCTGAAGATTGTTGTGGCTTATCGAGCAGATGTGCTTTTAAGAGTCAAATAAAAGTAGACAAAATTAGGCAAGTGTCAGGTTCTTGTGTCTCAGATTAGCCAACAGTGTCTTACGCTAAGGGATATGGTCATTTTTCTGAAAAGGCAGGCCAAGGGCTTGGTTGCGAGTAGATACCTGTGTGTTTTGTTGCTATTTCTGAGTACTGAAAGTTCAGAGCTGTCAGGGAACATATGCCCAGGCAGCAACAAAAAGAAGCTGCTCTTCTGTATTACCTGTAGTTTATTAAAGAAGAAGGAGCTGAACGTGTTACCAAGAGCCTGAATCCCGTAGGACAACATCCTACCCAGTGTTGCGGTCTGTTTTGCCGTCCGAGGAAGTATTGTTGGCAAGCTCTGCTACCGCTGCCATGACTTGTGAAGCAACTGAGATCTGCTGTGCGGTGCCTACCTGTTCCAGCACAGAGGGAGAAGAAAGTACTGATCTGGGAGTATAATGCTTGGAAGTCGTGTACTCTCCTCAGCCCCTTCTGTGTCCTGGGAAAGGGCACGCACTTTCCTTAGCACGTACCATTTTGGGACGGTTAAAAACCATAAAAGGATCCAGCAAAAAGCATGAGTGCTTTTAAAATCGTGAGTGTGAGTAGTTCTATTGTGTCCTCTGCTTTATTACTGTCTTTGCAGGAAACCGGTTGTGCACCTCTTCTTTTCTTGTGTTCTCTGGCAAAACAGTAATGTACACCGGTGCCCATACACCCCGGGAATTCAGCTGTGCCTGGGGTGGCCCGTAACGATGAGGCAAAATGCGGATACCAAGCAGTTCCTTCATATTTAGTCCATTTTCTGCAGGTATTTGTGAATATAAGGGCTGTGGGCAAGGTGCTGACCTGGGGTTTGCATGTCCAGGAGCACGTTACCTCCTCCGTAGGCTCTTCTGTTTCTTTGGGCTGGTGGGATGGCTTTAACATCAGTTACGGGCTGCTGTGGAGTGGGGTGTGGAGTTAAGCTTTAGCTGTATCCATCACTTCGTGGCGTGACCGCTTTGAAAAATAAATTCTCTTGATTAATAACCCCTCTTGGTGGTTCTGTAATAGTACCCGAATAAACAGTGGCAAGCTTACAATGTATGTTGAAGGTAAAAAGACAGCAGGAAGAGGAAATCAAAACACTCATCTGTCACTTGACAACGTAATTGCAGTCATTGATGATAAACAAGGAGAGTTTTTTTCTCTTGAATCCATACTTCTAAATACCATTGCTCTGTGATTATGCGAGACCGATAAACATTTTCCTTTGCTGTTTTCAGTTGATGTGGAAAAACGTGGTTTGTTCTGTTAGCATTTAAGAAACATTATTCTAGTAAGCTGAAGGGATGATAGGAGTTTATATGTAGAATTTCACCTTCTTCCACCCTCCTTGCGGATTTTGGAGCCTGGTATGGCCCAAGCTTTTCCTGAAATTACTGTTTCCTTGCTGAATTCTAAAAATTCCGAAGGACTGAAAGAAAGCCGATGACAACGTAAACCGTGAGGGAGGCTGACCTGTGTAACCCAGCTGCCTCCGCAGTGCCGGGCAGCAGTGAGCCCGCTGTCCCCAACCAGGGGCTTTGCCCCGGCAGCCCGGTGCAGAGCTGGCGAGTGCGCCGGTGCAAGCCCCGTACCCATCAACCTGGGCACACGGGGCTCCCGCATGATGCCAAGGTCATTGCTATTTAAAAGAAATTGCTGGCCCAGTCTTAGGTTGCTTTCTAAGGTCTGGCTAATAGAGGGGTGTCTCCTGTCCTGATAACCACAGCGGGCGCTGGGGCCCATTTATTTTATGGGTGCTGTGTCTGTAACTCCTACCACGTGGCTTGGATCGTTCTCCTGATTTATGTCATTCCCACGTCTCCTTGAAATTTCATGTGGGAGTGCCTCGGTTTCATAACTATAAGCATTACTTGTACACCGTGTCTTCTAATAATTAGCTCCTATGCCCTTCAGTGCACAGATAGTGCTTATTAATTGCATTTAATGAGCATCTCTCACCTGCAGCAAATTGCCCTGTGCTGTTACACACCGTAGTGTATAACACAGCGTTGTATGATTTATTTATGTAGCACACTTGATAGAACTTAACAGCTGTAAAAACATGCAAAAATGCTGACCTTGGTCTGGGGTATTTATTGGTTTTGGAGAAAGCGTGCAGTTTCTGCTGGAGAAATTTAAGCTGATTACACGTGGCCTTAACATTATGAGACCAGAAGGAGAATTAACTTCAGTTGGTGCAGCCCTGGTGTCTTTGAAGCATGGCAGCAAAACAGAGCGAAAGCGGGCAGTTGTTCCTGGGGGCTAAGTATTGCAGCAAGGTGTGGTGTCAGGTAGTAAAGGGGTACATCAGGGCTGATTAGTCTGCAAATTAATGCAGCCGGCTGACCTACCTCATGAAATACCCAGAAAGATGTGTGATGCCAACTGGGGAGGGCTACCACACCGGTTTGGGCCCCAGCCGTTCTACCAGTGCGCTCCTCCTTGCGTCTCTCCCCTCATTTTACAGAAGTGTGTGCATGGTTAAGTGTGAATGTGGCACTGGAGCGGGCATCACAAGAAGGATTTCCAGTAGCATCAAGGTCCAGGATAACTTAAGGACTAATAACATCCTAGTTCTCTCTGTGTTCGTCCCACTTTGCTCATTCCAGTAGGATATCACGTGTGGGTTCCCACCTGTGTGTATGGTTGATATGCCGTGGACTCATTTCTGTTTGAAAACCAAAGACCCGAGGTATGTTCTTGCTTTCTGATCTAAGTGGGCAACCGGTAATTTGTGGAGTTGGGGCTTCCACCGAGCTACTGGCTGTGATGAATTGAAAATCACTGCTTGTGAATAATTTGATTTTGGGCTTAAATTAATATTCACTTTCGTGACAGTAACTTTGAGCCCTAGAACAACCCAGAAGAGGCAGTCAGCTGAGAAAGCGAGTGTGGTTTCCAGTGCGAATGCAGAAGATGGCTTGAATTATTTGCTGTAATCTAATGAGTGTATGCTGGAGATGGAGTCTTCAGCGCTCTGCTGCTTACTGCTCTGTCTCAAATTCCAGTGTGTAAAGTCAAACTGTGGATGAATCCAGCTTTGGGGGATTCAGGAGGGGTGGGATTGCAAGGGGAGGTTGTTAACAAAAAGATTGGCTTAAATGGATTTCATACAATTCAAATTGTACTGTATAATTTGCTTCACATTTCCCTGGGTAACACAGTCTTGCAGTCAGCTAAGTCAAGTTTTCATCTGTCTGTCTTCATCTCCTTCCTCATTTCCTTTCTAAGTAGTAGAAAACCTTAAAAAATGTGGGGTTTTTTGCAGGTACTGAAACAATAACCTTGAAGAGGGTCCCTTGGCAACCTGCCGCTCTGTTGAACAGCAGCATGATTCATCTTTCATTGGCAAGACTGTCACTTTATAAAAGTTTCCTTTTTTATTTCTAGAAGATCAAGAGGAAAGATTAACATTGCTGAAGCAGAGGCTTTTCTGCAACGTGGCCTCTCTGAAAGCGATGTTCCACGGATTCTCACCAATTCCTGCCTGAATCGTGTTGTTGTTCCATGCAGCAGTGAACTTGCAGCACAAATTACAGTTTTGGTGCCTCAGTCTTGTTTAATATGCATCTGCCTGGCATCACACAAAATATGCATGAAAGAATTTGGCAGTGGGGGATGAGAGATTTACCTCATGGGGCAGGTAGTGAAAATGATGGGACCTTTCTCTGCAGTTAGCAAGAAGAGCATTTTTGTCTGTTGGTTTGGTCTCAGATTGCACCACCTGTTCCCAAAGGGAGATTTTCCTTGGGAGCTTCCATGTTCTTCCTTCGGCTAGCCTGAAATTTTCCTTTATTTGGCCCGACAGTTTAGAGCTGCATATGGAGAACTAGCCTGATAGAAAAGAAATGGATTTGATTTCTCTTCCCTCATCTTCCATTTCCCTTGATCAGAGGTCAACAGAGAACTGCTTTCCCCGTATGCCACTTAAAGAGAAAATCAATTGTTTTCTGTGAAATTGCCAGTTGATTTCTGAACTGCTGTTTCACCCCCACAGAGAAGATGCTGTGAGATGTCCTTTGGTTCTTCAGCAACCTGTCTTGGCTCCAGAAGGCCGGGGCTCTGAACCCGAAGCCTATCAGCCTGCAAGGGCTGGAGGCAGAATACTGCAAGCTTTGGTATACGAAGCTATCGGACAATTTAATGGAGCAGCCAGGGAAGCTGTTCTGAGGTGCACTGGGGACATTCACCCCGCACCGCCGTGGTACACGTGGCATGGAAGGAGTTTCAGGGAGGCTTTGTCTTCTCAAGCTGTTGAAAAGCCAAGAAGTGCTTTTGGAAGCGCTGTTTGCAAAGTACCCTGCACCGCGGCAGCTCTTACAGCTGTGAACTTCCCCTGGCTCCGAGTTAGCAGCCGAATAATGCAAACAACGCAGTGCGTGCACCGTGTGGGTACGTGCCTGGCCTCCGGCGCCTGCTGTTTGTTCATTTCTGATCGGGAGACGCAGTGACTGCCTTGCAGCGATCGCCTCTTTCCAGTTCAGTGGAACTGTTCCAGCTGGCAAAGCAGTCTCTTCTCTGTGCTCTTTGAAGGAAAAAGAAAAAAAAATCAAATGGAGTCCTGAAACATCAGTGTAGACGTGTAAGTGAAAGCGTTGGCCATCTCCCCTATCGCACATTCCCCCGGTCAGATCTGTCGTGTTTACTGATGTCTGAAATGTGTGCTTTGATGTACACACAAAACTTGGTCTTCTCTAAAATGTAACCTGTATCGGAAATATCATCAGGTGGTGTCATCTGTTCTCATTGAAGCCAGTGTTTTAACTGGTCATCTTCTCTTAATCACTTGATGAACTTTACTGTGGATGCGGTTGCTTATTTGCAAGCGCAGAGAGATTTTGACAAAACAATTGCAGTTATTAAACATCAAGTTAAAATAACTGCCGTTTTATAAACATATAAGTAGCTCATCTGTTAATTCGCATTTAGGAAACCTAATGAATTATTAGTGCTCAGTTCTTTATTTATAAAGTATTTTTACAACCGCAGACTCTTCCTTTTCCAAATGCTGTTGTGTGTGTTTAAATTTATGCTAGTAAGCAGTGGCTTCAAGAGAGCACGAGTCTGTGAGATGTCATAAACTGCAAGATTTATCCCCCGTCCCACAACCTGTGGAATGTAAAGGAAACACGACACAGGACAAGTGTTTTGTGAGATCCTGGAGAAGCAGGGGTTGCTTGGAAAAGGAGTTTGAAGGGGAAGAGAGTAAAAACCTGGAGCTGAGGACTGGGCATGTTGTTACAGCTGTGCTGTGCCGAGAACCGCACACCTGAAACCTGATGGAAAGAGGCAGAGGAGGAGTGAGGGAGCGAGGAGGAAGGTGTGTCAGGAGCAAGAGGAGCCCAGCATGGCAGGCGCTGGGGAAGTGGCATGGTGATGGGCAGCTGAGGAAGGAGATGCCAAGGGCCAGCGGAGAGATTTGCAGAGGAGCAGCTCAGCTAGCAGCGAGAAACACGACTTTGTGCTGCAGGCTGGTGGGAGCAAGGGAAGAGACTGTAAAGCCAGGATGGACATGGGGAGCACAGCTAGGACGTGGTTGTAGCGCAAAGGACTGCACTGAAAGGGTCCGGCTGGGCATCATCTGAGAGAATGACCCTACAGAATCAGATAGGTAAACTCTCAGAAGGGCAAGGTTGGAGGAAGATAGGGGGCTAAAGATGCCCCACGCCCTCGGTGAGCCTGCTTTAACCCAGCTGAAAAGATAAGCAACCCTCTTGAAAGGAGAAATTCAGGCACGTAATCTTCAGAAGAATCCATGCACTGAATTATTTTCTGAGGAAAGTGCCTGCTGGTTGCCCACAGCTAGGCTTTCATTCCCCAATTAAGGGCAGGAGTTAAATTTAAGCCCCATCCATGGTGATTCCTAGTATCTGTCTGAAGTAGTCCCCCGCTCGCTGTGCGGGCTGCTGAGCGCTCTTGGTTCCCAGAGTGTTTTGGTACGGGGACATACGGATGTACGGACCTCGCGTGTCGAAAGCTGAGCGCGATGCGAGGATGGTCGGTGTTGAGGGGTCCGTCAGCTTCTGCCCCTCTGTCCTCCTCTCATTTGTCTCCATTTGCCTCCCTGTGGCAGTGGCTGTCAGTCGTTTAATAACAACCTTAATTACTGCTGGTGACTTGTTAGGCGTGTTACCGCCAGTAAACTTACTGCAACAGCCCACAAGGAATGGAGAAGATGCAACACAATAGATAGGTGGAGGAAGAGAAGTTTTGTGGAAGGAGTTGGATAGAGAAAAGACTTCATTCTGCATCTCGTACGTACCCAAAATTAACTACAGTGAAATATTTGAATAAGGAGAGAATGCAGAATCAGGCCTAGATGTAATTATACCCCTGGTGCTTGATGTCTGTGGGGTGTCAGGTTTTAGAGACTGTGACAGATTCACTTGGGATTTAACATGTGTCTGGCAGGCCCTGTGACTGATCGCGTCTGTGCCTTCCTGGCAGTTCTTACACAGCACAGGTTATGTTAACAGCTCCAGAAAGCTGTTGACAGACAAAATCCTAAAAGGTGATAATATCTTAATAACAGCTAAGCTTTCTTCTCTCTCTAAAACCCCCCCCCCTTGTTTTAATATTTTTGCTTCTTTTCTTTTTTTCTTTCTTTCCTTTTTTTCCCCCTTCAGTACCTCACTGTAGCTGCCAGCCAGGTCTGTACACCCTGATCATCTGGTGCCAGGCACTGCAGGTTTGGTGTGACAGCAACGGTGCTTGGGTTCTGCACATGGAAGTCCAGGGCTTCGTTTCTCCTGTGAGAAGCAGAGGATGCTTGGCTCCTTCATTGCAGAGAGCTGGAGGATAGATTTTATTTCACGTTAATTTAACCTGCTTTTCCTCAGAATCTTTCCCTCTCTGCTTTGTTCAGTTTTCTTTTGTGTTTAAAATGGGGAACAGGAGGGCAGGATCTGACCATTTTTGCACTTTGTGGGTTCGAATATTCAAAAGCAAAACTTAAAATCCTCCAAGGTTATCAGTTTACAAACCAGAGACTGGATCCAATAAAATCTCACTCCAGCTTTTATAGGTTCACAGATTGAGTAACCAAACAGTCGAAGTTAACTAAAATTTACCTTGTAGATATAATTCCTATTTTTGTATCGTTTCAGTGCAAAGCCACACTTTTTTTAAAATCCCTGAGTATAGAAATATACATTCTTGCACGTTCTGCTGCAAAACCAGACCCAAGGGAACCTGCATGGAAGCTGTGAATGTGGGTGTACCATCTCCACAGTAACTCCAAAGAAAGTGGAGGGCAGGCTTTGCCATGGCAGCTCTTCACCTGAAGGACTGGGATGAATGGGGATGACTGGGAAAGCAGTGACTGTAAGACATGGCTTGTACTGGAGGGCTGCAGGACCACATGTGCATCCAGCTCTGGAGAACGTCTGCTGCTCTCCAGCCAAACCCTCTCCTCTCACCGGGAGGTGACCGCACGGTTGTGCTTCCAACCTCAAAACTACTCCCAGTGCTGCAACCTCAGGGGAGCCCTGCGGAGCCGAATATCATGTCCCAGCCCTTGTCGCACCCTGCAGGTGCCTCCCAGCTGTAGCACAGGGAAACCTTTGACCCTAAATGTAACTTTGGTCCGAGGGCTCTGCCGAAGTGGTCAGCATTGTCTCAACTTACAGAAGTCCGCATTTTGTTCCCCAACAGCTCCCTGTGCTCAGGTTACTGAGGTTGATGTGTGTAACAGCATCTGCTTGATCTCGCCCCCAGCGGATGGCTGAAGACTGGTGGCCCCTTTTGGTTTTGCTGTTTTGCAGATTTACTTGTAGGACTCATTTTAGAAATGCAACGAGAGAGATGGGTATCTGGGTGTTGCATCTCAGGAAAGTTTGCAGCATCAGTTTGTTTCCGTTTGGTCAGTGAAATGTTCATTGGTTCCCATGGGAGCGCAGGTACACCGATGCTGAGCGCTTTGGAGAAGTTTCTGCCTTAAATAACATTAATTATGCTCAGAAAAGTGTGTGTGCAGTAGAGAATTTGAGTTAAATTCAGGCTTGAAAAAAATCAAGCCTGAAAAAGTTTTGTTTGTCGGCAGGAAAATCACCTAACTCTTATGTTTAAAAATTCTATACTTTTCTACCTTCCTCCAGTAATTCCTGTCGTTAAGTTTCATACAGGAACTGCAAAATGCTGTAGGCTACAATATTAATTCGAACTAAGGGCTCAGGTGCTTGGGTTTTCAGTAAGTTCATCCATCTATAAACCAGCTGGACCTTTATGAGAAAGAAAGAATGAACTTGTTTTGCTGATAATGTGTTACTAACAGAAGCAGGAGACCTTCTGTATGTACTTTGCATGGACAGATGCAGCTCAGCTCTGCGTGCTGAGGCGATGTAGCATCATTTTCAAATGAGTTGCAGTGGCACAGACTGCAAAGCAACAAAGCCAAGCGAGTCCTAAGGGGCTTACAGTTACTATTCAGAAAGAGCAAGCTGTTCTTCAGCGTGGAAAAATTTCAGGTCATTTAATTACGGGGTGTGCACCACCGACAGCGACAATAGGAACCCAACTGCATGTTGGAAAAATTTTCCTCACCTCCCTTTTACCCTTGGAGAGGAGTTGTCTCTTGCCCAGTGTTTCAGCGAGTGATGGTTCAGGTGGGACATGCCAGAGCCGGTCTTGGCCGCGCTGGCCGTGCGGCAAAACTTCTGCTGGTTCCTGACCTTACGGGGAGCGCCGACAGTTCTGCCCCAAGCTCTTTCCCATTCCTTGCAGCCCACGAACAGCTCCTGCTGCCCCGGAGGTGGTCTCGGGGTTCGCTACCACATTACACCAGCCAAGCACCATCTTATTTAGCACTGAACAAACAGATACGAGGCAACCAAACCATTTGGGCTGTTCCAAGAGGTTTCTGGGCAGCAGCTGCAGGCTAGACTGGAGGCTGGAGCTCCCCATGGACACCCTGCATTGCCTGTGCTACGAGGGCTTCTGTCACCAGCTGTATTCGTGGCTTGCACCGCAAATTCCTTCAGCAGAGCAGGGCATGATGCAACCTCTGAGACAGAAGGAGAAGCTCTGAGACAGAAGGAGAAGCTAGTAGATTTTTGCTGATGCCTTAGCAAAACCACATTACTGGCGCTACCATAGTCTTACATGAGGAGATTTGAGTCTTTGAAAGAACCAGCAAGCAAAAATAAGAAGTAAAGAATTATTTTTTTTTTAAAAAAGGAAACTGTTAGCAGCTTCTTGCTGTCTGTTGCTTCAATTAGTCTCTTGTTCACACGAACATTGTGAAATCCAAACACCGTATGAGGTTATCTTGTTAAATGTAACTTGTATCCAATCCTAGTCCTGCAGTCCCACGAGTGCCCAAGCCAAGAAAATGAGAAAGCAGGAGACAAGCTGTATTTGCAAGTTTCGTTATCACAACAAATCTTAATAATCTGTTCCTTTTTATTGTAGGTCGACCACACTTTTTGTCTACCATTCTACACATCACTGTCTAATTAAGGTGCAAAACAAGGTGGAGAAGATGGCCATGTACTTTCAAGTATTCCCTTTTCCTATGACTTTTATTGCTTAGGTTGAATGGGTTCCCTTACAGAAAAGATGATGCTTCTGCCTTTTAAGCTAATTTGTCCTATCTGCTCACTGTTTGTTCAGGGTCATCTCTGGAAATCCTTATTCAGAGTCTTAATATTACTACTTACTATCATTAATAATAGCAGCTGCAGCATCAAGAACAAGTGCTGTTTATGTTACCAAAGGCCTTAGGGAGTCCAGTTGCAAAGGAGCCCTCTCCTTTGCTTCTACTGCTGTGCCTTGGGGTGGTCTTTGCCTGGAAGAGCTGCTGGAGTCTGCAGGAGAGGAGCCAGAGAACCATGCCTCTCTGCTGGGTCAGCCCCTCTCTGCGAAGCTGAGCCCTGGTTGGGAAGGGAGGACCCCAAAGGCTGGTGGCCCCTACGGAAGAGCTGCGATCTCCAGGTCCTGGGTAGCTGAAGTTAAACCTCTGTCAGTTTGGGGATCAATGAAGCAAACCAACAGGATGAAAAGAGTGAATAGTGTGAAACAGAAAACTTAAATAGAAATGAAGAGCCTGACTGTACTTCATGTTCTGCTTGTAGTGACTGATATTTTAAAAATAAGAGCCTACATTTCATCTCCTAAATTACGTTTTGCTTTTTTCCCAGCTATGGACAGCTCATTAGCTGGGTGTTTCAAATTATTTCTTTAGATCTAAGAAATTTAAGGCAGTCTTGAAAAACACTCTGACCTGCTCTCTTGGAATTAGATTGTCGCATTCGGCTCCTCATACTCGTATGTGAGCTGGGATAATGTCCACAAATTGTGGCTTGGGAGGTTCAGGATGGATGTTAGGAAGAAATTTCTCCTTACTCAAAGAGGTTACTGAGAAGCTGTAGATGAAGCAAAGCTCAGGCTAGAGTCTGAGGGAGAGTCAGAGATGTGCAACTGACGGGAAGGCAATGGCTGCACATTGGCACCAGCGGTGCCATTCCTGGGACTCTGTGAAAACAACCCTGGGCTGTCTGTTTTTCCAAGTATAGGCCAGCAAGTTTGATCTTCATGGCTATGAAATGACCAAAAAGAAAATTGTAACAGACAACACAAATTTTTGTTTACTGTGTATTCAGAAAGGACAGGGAATTTATTTTTTTTTTTTAATAAAATGTATTATCAAAATCCTTGCTGTGCATTTCCCATCCGCAGCAACCCAGTCTCGCAGATCCTGACTATAGCTGTAGTTTAATCATTAGCTGCGTTTCATACTGGAGCAAACCACGTGGCTATAATCATGTTTTCAAACACAAACTCAGTCTTAAAGTTAGCTTTATTTTTGTTGACAATCTTTAGCAACACTCGATGGATCTGCCTATTTCAGTGGGCTCTATCTTCAGGTTTTCACTAGTCCGTCCTCAGCCAGGCTCTCGCCAGGAGCACGAGCGAAGGTGAGCAGTGGTGCTGGGGTGAGTTCCTGCTCTGGGCAGGAGGAGGACATGTGCACAGGCTGGGGCAGCTCGTGAGGGGCTTTTACAGCCATAGAAGTCACGAGCCATATGATTCTTTGCTAGATACCATGAGATACGGCCCTAGAAAAGTTAGTGATAACATATCATTCCTTATGACAGTCCCTAGGTAAGCCATCACCTCTGATCTGCCAAGCCCCAAGTTGTGTTCAGGCTCCCAACTTTTTGTTCCAAGAAGCTGCACCAGTTTCTTCCCCCCTGCAAAGCAACTGGTTTTCCCCCATGGGAGCAGAATCTGACACCCACAGAATCCCAGACTGGTGGGGGTTGGCAGGGACCTCTGGAAATCATCCAGTCCCACCCCCCCCACCAAAGCAGGGTCACCTACA